>NC_080743.1:27287500-27377500 GCF_020826845.1 Diceros bicornis minor
AAAGATGGAATGGGTTAACTTTGCTTGCCAGAAGGTCTTCTGACAAACACAGGAAAAGAGAGAGATGTGCAGCCCCCTTTAAGAGCAGAGCAACTGAAGAAAAAAGAGATTTATGCTTTTAATTAATGGCAATTAAACCATGCCTGTTGGCTTGGCCTATGGCAATTGTTCCCTGCAAAAGGAGGCCGAGCTGGTGACAAGCATTTGAATCCGCTAAGTTCTGTCAAGGGAGCTGACTCTGCAGGCATCAAAACCAAACTAAATCAATAAAAGAATTAAACTTTTATAAATTGCATTTTGACAAGTATCAGATACCGTTAAGCTTTGATATTATGAATTCCTTGGAGGTGATGCAAACAAGAAGGGCCGCAGTTAGAGATCCAAACAATCAAAGAGGCTTGTTAACATGCGCTGTCAAATGCATCAGTGCTATTAATTACTACAAATTAATGTGACTCTCTCTTCCTCTGGTGATTGGAATAATAATCAGCCAGATTCGTGGAATGAGCACAGAGAACATATGCAACTCTGCCAAAAATAATAAGTTTAAAAAACAGTAGACATTTACAGTCTTCGTGTTCAAAGACTGGATGCCAGTTGCAACCTCACTTTACCCCGTCTTCCTCATTCCTGGGATCTTCTTCACGTGCTTTTTCCTGTGTGATGACAGAGGGAGGCATCGTGCTCTTGCCAATAATTATTGGAGCATAGAATAAAATCTTTATTGTGCTCCATTGAGGTGTGGGGGAAATGCAACCCTATCCAAAGTGATGGTTTTCTAGGAATGAACCCCAAATGCCTTAAGTCTCATAATTTGGCCACTTCCTACCATGGAAACTTTGCTCTGCAGTAAGGTTGATAATTAAAATTACATGATGCTCTCCTCGGACAGTGCAGTCAGCAGGACTCATGGGGGAAATAGGAACCCTAAGTAGAGATTCTGGGTACTCAGTGATTCAAACAGAAGAATTTGCCCCAGCATCTTGTGATATTTTACTTCCACAAATGACCATTGTCAGGATTCATCGGTTCCCCCTCAGATCCACATTTCAAAATAGAATGTGATTTTCATCTTCAGCTAGGAAAATTGTGATTCTACATCCCCATTTCACCCAGTGAAATGGCACAGACTAGACCTAAACAAATACTTGTCATTAAATGTAGTCATTTATATTTTCTAAAATATTTTAAAAGCAAACATATTACAAATTAATTAGTAATAACATACTTCTTTGTGCTTTCTAATGTATAACATTTCTAGTTTATTTTGCTAACCTGGACATTTTAATATGCTCCTTCTCAGTTGCTTTCTGCCTTCTACATTTTACTTTGTGAACCAATAGCATATGATTTCTACACCTGAGGAGCTCCCACATGTTTGTACTGCATTTTTAGATTAATTGAAGAATGAAGTTTAGTCACGTGATATAGAAATTTATAATAATTTGGGTTTTCTTAATATAGCAGAGACTGAACATCTCAGAATATGAACTAATTTTTGTTTAATTGAAGGCAGAACAGAGTGAAGGTGGGGGTGGCAGGGAGTGAATCTCTAATTCTCTCTTGCAGTTGGAAATAGCTTACAATTTGGAATAACGTGCTGTCTCTTCTTATTGGCTCGGGAAAATCCATAGCTCTAGAAAATCATCATTTGCACATTGTGTTAGTGGGCTACTATGTCTTTGCTGTGTGGGCTTTCTTATTTGGAGAGAGACAGAAATCATAACAATGCACCTCCTCCCTTGTAGCAGGAATGGTGCCAGGTATGTACTGGTGTTTGGACTAATTATTTGATTTTTACTATTGACTGTACCTAAGTGTGTGTTCTTAACACAGAGAGGAATTATCTTGACACCATCTGGTAGCAGTTTTTCATGTCTGACAAAATTTAAAACTCAGTTTGAAGCCTGGCCAGTGATAAATATGCTTAGGATTCCGTGTGACCTTGGTCAACCTCTGACCTTATACATATCAGGGCATTTGTCTCAAACTGTGGTTACAGTATTTTATTGATGTGCCTAATCTGTTACCCAGGAACCACAATTCTTATGATAGATAGGATATTTGTTTGGATAGTGACAGGAAAGTTTGAGATGATTTTTTCCCTTTTTCATTGTCAAGAAATGGATCCTGGCTCTCAGTCTGGATTTAAGTTTAAGTTTTCCATTTCAAGGGCTTCTCAAGACCTGTTCAGAAAAGAGCATTTAAGGAGAGAAAGGGGAACAAATGCTTATAAAGCCGCCACAGGAGAGTCTGATAGATAAAAGTGTGGCTCTGAAGATGTGCTTTTTTCCTTTTCTATGTGCTCACTCAGCAAATGCAGAAGGAATTTATTGTTGGAAATTTGTGTAATCATTTTTATCTGATTACCTGGCAAGATGCTACATGCGCTCTAGCCTCTCTGTTTTAGAAACCCTAGTTTTATTATAAACATGCTTCAGTTCCTCCAAACGCCTTTATGGATTTGAAGGGGCTGCTCAAGGTTTGTCACTTATTTTTAACAATATAATTTTCTAAGAGTGGGACATTCTTACCAAGCCTGACATGTGATATGTAAGCACATATTGACCATTCACTATTACTTGGATGCTTCCTGGCAGCAGCAGTACATCAGGCAGAGTTCAAACAACACATTTGCCTGGAGTTCAGTATCCATTTAAATCAAATTTGTCAGCTTTCAATCTTTTAATAGTTTTTTATTTTTATTAAAATTCAAGTTAATAAATGTCCTGTAAATTTGATGACATGCCTTGATATGAACAACCCATTTTCTAAGTGGGAAAAAAAGTGACTAGAGTGCCCCTTTTAATACAATCATGTAATTACCTTTTTCTGGAGAGTCAATTTACAAAACATTTGCATTTACTTCATTTTTTCACTATTAGTTTGAAGGCCTCTCATTTATAAATTTGCACATGTATGGTTACAAATATGCGTATGCATTTTCACTGTCTGACGAGGTATTTCTTTCCCCATTGATTTCCATTTTGGCTTCCTCTACTTTTTTCTCTTTCTTGAAACTAAATATTTTTGGTTGTGGACTGGTAGCTCAAATCACAAATTATCATTAATTTGATAGCAATCAGGTTTGTGAATCCTCACAAATTTTGTACTTGCTAGGATTTAAGAACTATTATCTAAAATCTTTTCTTGTAAAAAAAATGGGGGGAGGGTAGTTGTGGCAGTGATGAGGATGGTGATGGTGAGTATTCAAAATTTCATATACAGGTAGAAGTAGAAATATAGATGTATATATAAGACATTTATTAACATACATTTAATGTACCAATATACCATACCATACATACCAATATAATGTATGACTTGATTTCTCAGAAAATATGTCTTCGTTTGAGAGGTGAGATATCTCTTTTTACTTCGTTCATGAAGAAAATAGCAGATGAATGATCAGCTGTTGGATGTTCTTCACTATGCGAAGTGATAGGTGAACAGACACTTTTATTTAGTCCCTTTGTGTTTGCTCAAATTTTGAGACTTTTGTTTTTTATTATATCATGCCAGATAGAATGAAGTTCCATATACTTGGTGCAAATTATAATGAGACAAATTGCAAATATAGATAGATGTTCATGTTTTTCTCTATTTATGACACTACAAATTGTCCCAAAAAGGGATTTGTAGGAGAGACTTTGGATGTTTCATAGATGGATTAGTAACTAATGGGATACACACACACACACACACACACATATTGGTATTTGTTTCAATCCAAGTTATAGTTGCTAAATTGACTACGGGTCTTCTCCCCCATATGAAAATTTCATGTTTTGGGAGAAAAGAAATGACAATGTCACTTCCCTTCACTATTCTTGCAGTAGTTTCTTAGGTAAGAGGGTATAGAACTGGATGTTACCTCTGAATTTGGTTTAAATTTTTGTAATTATTTTTTTATGGTGGTAAAAATAATAGCAAATGTTAAATCCATTTCTTAAAAAACAAAGAAAGCACTTCAATAGATATATCAAAGGTTAGATTTTGTGGATACATCCCAAATACAATCTTTAGTTATTGAACAGTTTTTTTTTTCAGGTGCACAAAAGACTTGCATGATCTGGCCTTTCCATGTCCCAAATTATAAGACTTGAGACCTGCACTTATTAACTACCAAGACTACTGATTGAAGACATGACCATGTCTTTCATTCCTGGCTCTGGAAGGTGGCTTTCCTTTCCTCACTTACCTACCTACTCATGGTGTATTTTCTAGTTTGGTATTTAATGAATTCTATCCTACTAGTAAACTCAAATACGAATATGTAGTAATCCATTGGATTACACAAAGTACAACTCATCAACCAACATCACACCCTTACTTTATTTAGTAATACAGTTAAACTTCAATGATGTGAACATCTCTTTTCTCTCGCCACTCAGAAATGGCAACAATTCTGGTCTGGTGTATCTGGTTCTTCTTGAGTAAATACGGGAAAATTAGTGTTGTAATGAACCATATGCAACCAAATTTGTAGAGAGCTACGCTAACCAAGTGAGGTCTTGGGCAAGTCATTAATTTAATGGAATTCTGTTTTCGCATCGGAAAAAAATGATTAAAAGTTACATATTCATCCCACAAATGTGCCAGACCCTGTTGTATCCCTGAGGATACAATCATAAATAATACAAGTAAGGCTATGAATTTCCAGATCTTATAGGCCAGAGAAAAGAGAGAAGAAAATAAATATATTACAAGGGAGTTGATAAGCATAATGGTTGTGGTTGTACAGAAGGCCTTGGGAACACAGAGGAGGGACATCTAATCCAGCCTAGGATGGCGTGAAGGGGAGGGAACGCTTCTTGGAGACAGGTATATCTAAGGCAAAGGGTGAGTTGAAATTGGCTAGATGAGTGCAAACTGGCTAGAGAAAGAGAGGTGGGGAAAGGAGGAGAGAGAAGAGTGTTCCAGGCAGCAGGAAAGGCAGAACCTAGGTCAGAGATAAGAAAAATCATGGCAAAATCAAAGGATGAAAGACATTCATTTTGCCTGGGCCACAGAGTGTGATGGAAGAGTGCATATATGAGATACAAAGAATTTTCTGATATTAAAGTATATGATTGTTTGGAATTGAGTACTTGGTACTACTAGTCTTGATTGTGTAAATAAGATTTACTAGTAGTAATGGAGTCAGTTTAAAATTTTCTGGGATGCTTCCTATGTGCAAAGCGCTATGGTGAAAGCTGCAGATGACATAAAGACAAAACACATCCCACACTTTCAAACAAGTTTACAATCTAGCAAAGGAGATAAGCAGGTAAACAATTCACTACAAATATAGGGCAGAATAAAAGGGTCCTCTAGTAGAGATATAAGAAAATTGCTGTGGAACCAGAGTAGTGGCGATTTGGTCTAGGGATGCGGGTAGATCTTAATAAAGACAGCTTTTGGTGATCTGGATCGTGAAGGATGGGTAGAAGTGACCTTGTTTTCATTTTCATACATCTAAATGAGCATATATTTTTAAGTTATCCAACAACAGAAAAGAGATACCATATCTTGCTCATAGATAAGTACATTATAAAAATAACATATATGCACATTCAATTCTTTGTTGATTTTTTCTTATTATTAAAAATAAATCTAGAAGATGTTCTACATCATATAAAATATGAAAATATGTCAGCAAAATAAAGATAAGAGAGCCATAGAACTGGAAAAGACCTTAGATCATACAGAATAGCTTCCTTTTATTGTTTTTTAATACATAAAAACTGAAGTCCAGAAAGTTAAGACTTACTCAAGATTATGGAAATAGTTTAAAAGTACAAACAAGACTTCTAGTCTACCAGTATTTCTACCACACTCAGATTGCCTCCTTCAGTAATAAATCTACTAGTATTAAATAAACAAAATTAGTTTACCAAAGAAAGGTACTAGATGATTTTTATATATATGTTGGTTTTAAATTAATTTGTTCATCAACATTTCAAACATGTTGGAATGCACTTCATAGTTTAAAATTCATAAGTAATAAATTAAGGAGAAATATTTTAGAGCAACTTAAAAATAAGATTGTTATGAAAATTCAAAGATATGTGACAATATTCATGTCAAATTGTTATAAGGAGAATACACAAGTATCACTTGGTTATAACTTAGTAATACAGTCTAACATGCACAGAGGAAAAAGCAGCAAAGACATATTTTAACATCATGCCTCTTTGGTAGAATGTTTATAAAGATTATTGCTAAGTCAACTAATGTGTTCTGGCTATATAAAGTACGAATGGAATAAAGAGGATTCGTCAATCCAGGTCTGCTTTTCTAATTTTCTATAGCTGTTATTCACCATAATTTAGACATCATAATGAATTACAGTGGTCTATGATAAGTGATATAGTAGAGACTTTTGTGACAATTATATTGTACAAACCAAAGGTGATACTGATGTTCTTTTTAGTCTCAGCTCTTTATGATTTAAAAATGATGTAGGGAACCTTCTCCTTACTCAGGTTTATGGTGCTCTCTGGCATCTTAAAGTTTTAGAACACACCCATTTAAAGTTGTTTGTATGATCTTAAATCCTTGCAACCCTCTTCCTTCTAATATTAGGGCCTGACCCTCAGCTCTACCACCCTAAGCCTTCTTCACCCTCCACCCAACCCAGAGTCTTTCTTGATTCATCGTTTCCTGCCTCCCCCTGTCCAACCCAGTAGTAAGTTTTGTCAGCACTGTCTCCAAAATAGATTTTGAATCTGAAAACCTCTTACCACTTCCTCAGCTATGAACTTAGTCTGCATCATCAATAGCTCTCACCTGGAACATGGCAACAGCCTCTTAGGTGCTCTTCCCTCCTCTGTTCTTGCCTCTCAAAATTGCATCTTTCACACAGGGGCTAGAGTAATGCCACACCCCTGCTCAAACCCTCCAATGGGTTTCCATACCCTTAGAACAGCCTCCAAAGCCCTTACTATGGCTAAAAGGCCATAATAATATGGACCTCACATATTTCCCAGGCCTCACCTTCCTCCATTCTCATTCCCTACTGTTTGGCCCTCTGGCCTTGTTTTTGTCTCCAGAACAAGCCAAGCTATTCTTGAGATATGTTTCCCCTGGGTCTTTGCAAGGCCGCCCCATTCTCCTTAGTCTTCACTCAAATGTCTCCTCTTCAGAGAAGCCTCTTCCTACTCTGACTGAAGGTTACCTCTGGTCCTTCTTTCGCAGCACCCTACTTCATCTTCTCCATGATTCTTATAAGTAACTAAAATTATCTTCTTGACTTTTTTTTTTTTTTTTTTTTTTACATGTTTAGTCTCTGTCTTCGCCCACTGTTCCTCAAGGACAGGAACTTATCTGTCCTGTTTCCCACTCTATTCCCAACACCTAGAACAGGGTCTGGGACTCACCAACTGACTTCCAAGGCTTTGTAACAGTTCTTTTCCACATCCCTTTCTATGAACACCTTTGTGTTCTCTCGTGTAGCAGAAAGAGTAGGATTTCATGTGAGAAGATATGGTTTTAAATTCTAAATCGACTTCATTCCTGGCTGTGGGAAGGTATTCTCACTTGTAAATCCAGGCATAATTCTTACATGAGGAGGCTGTTATGAAGTTTAAATGAGGTAATGAATGTAAAATGCTTTAGACAGAAACTGGTACACAGTAAGGATTCAATAAACAGTAGTTAGCATTTATTAATATTTTTGCTTGGCATAGCCCAGTGGTCAAAATCAGTAAATATGAGTTCCCCTTCCTCCTTCTTTTCTATTAATTCATTTATTCATATATTTATTCATTTTCAAAGGTATCTGCACTAACTCTAGGTTTTCCCTACAAAGAAAGAATAAGGGAGACCAACAGATGCTTTCCCATTGATATGTGTCTCCTCGTCACTCATTACTGTTTGCTGTGCTTCTGACTTGGGTAACTATCGGCATGATTAATCTGCTGCTACCATTGGCCCACACATTCAGATCAATGCTGATTGTGCTTTGGCAAAACCCCAAAATGTATCTCCCATCTTCTGTGACAGTGAACAGCAGGTCAATGTGGTAAATTTTAGACACTTCTCCTGCTGCCTCCTCTGTTCTTCTCTAACATCATCTTACTGACTGAATTGGAATAGAATGTTTTAACTTCTAAGGACCATGGCTTCTTTTACCTTCATTTACAATGATAACCTATCCCAGTCAAAGGCTTGACCAAGGGCATCCATCGTTCAGTGTGGAACATCCGTGCTACGAAACTTTATTTGCAAAGATTTTCTCCTGCTCTTGGATCCTACGTTTAGCCATGGATGGAAATAAGGCAATGCAAAAGTGAGAATGCACAGGACCTTAGTTTCAGGATTTCCACCAGAATGATAATGGTTTCATGATCTGCAAATGAGTTAGTAGAGGTGTATGTAAATTTTGTAGAGAAAATGAATTTCATACGACATCTTCGGTGTGAGGTAAAGTGTAACTACTGATGCTTATGTAAACCATGAAGAAGTCCTTAGTAAATCCAGCTTCACCTCTTTAAAACATGTTATTGATTTCATTTCATTTTTGTTAACACCATACCTTTATTAGTTGGCATTAATTTTGCTAAATTGCAATTATTTATTTTTATGTTAGTCCTAAAGGGTAGAACCATATGTTAATCATTTCTGTAGACCTAGTGTGTAACTGACACACATAAATGCCAGTTACTATGTAAATATTGGTTCAGCCAATGAAAATATATATGCTTTGGCTATATTTATATGACTATATTTACCAGACAGATGTCTGGTTGATTCAGTAGCTTTAAAGGCTGACCTGTATCATTATACAGAAAAGAAAAATCAAAGGGACTTAAAATACATTTTATTTCTGTTCACTGATCCCTCATATCTGTATGGTATGCAACCATTATAAAGCCCTTCCCCATACATTAACTCATTCAGTTCTTAGAACAATATTGTAAGGTAGGAATCTAAGTCTCAGACCCCAGCATTACATAGTTCCAAAGACTAAATACCATAAAAAAAGATAGTAGACACATTCTGAGAAGATGGGCCTAAATCTGGCATTCACTCTGGAGTCAACTTTTAAGAAAAATCATAGAACTTGAGAGGTTTTTATTTTATTATTATTTTTTAGATACTTTTGTTTTTCTAATAGTAAGTAGAAATGAAAACAACAATTTGGTTATTTGTTCTATTTTGCTTACGTCATAAATTCAACATGTCTTAGACTTGAAATGTTTTATCCATTCCTAAGAAAAGGGTCTTTCAGCTTTCGTTTGGCATTAGGGCTTATTAATATGACCTTAGTCACTCATTATGTGACAAAAGTAAACCACTGTGCAGATTAAAAGTAATCATCTGTTTGACATGTTTAGCATGGTACTCAATAAATTGTTTTCTTAAATTACATTTTACTACTATTATTAATCCTGGTCACTCTATGAATATACTTTAGTTTGTCAATGTGCCTCTTCAAATTCAGCCCCCAAATTCAGACAAAATATTTCAAATGTAAGCCATATGTTTAGTAATTGATTAACGTTCCCCTAAGGCTTGGCAGAAGAGAATATCTCTTTCAATACAAAAAAACCAAATCATATGCATAAATACCATGATTAGATTCAGATATGTAAATAGAAACACGACTTTTTAACTTTGAGCAAGTTATTTTAAAGATTTGTTTCCTAAGGTGATATAAGACTATGTGGCTTGACTGATACTTATAAAGCCATGAGAATTCTTACATCAAATATAAGCAAAGGACTTGCTCACACCAACCAAGGCCCTTCCTTCACTTTAACAGTGGGAGTTCCTCAGCAACAAAGTGAGTGCTGGGGCACAGAAGGGAGAATACTGGGGGACGGGAGTTTGTGATCTCATTATCAATAGCTGGTGTATTATAGCCACAGTGGCCTACTGTTTTAATATTGCAGCACACTAGGGTGTTTTTCAAATACATTGTCTTCAGCCTGGAATTACCTATTGGAAAAATTCATAGGTCCTGCTATTGTTATGATGCTATGTTGTGGACTAAAACCTTTTTCTTTACTCAGATAGGAGCCAAAACAAATAAACAAAAATCAATAGTTGCCCCGTTTCCTACTCCCTTTCTTCCATTAACTCTAGAATGGGAAAGAGATGCCTTCATAGAGTCTCATGTACATACATGGATGGATGAAAGGAGAGATTACATAGCTAGATGATTAGATGGAAATAGAAAGATACACGGAGTAGATAGAAGGAAGAATGGTAGGATGGATGGGTAGATAGATAGATAGATAGATAGATAGATAGATAGATAGATAATGATAGAATGAGTCAGAGGCTGCTATCATGGAAAACATCTCAGTCTTGGTATCAGGACACTTGAGTTCCAGTCTTAACTCTGCCATTAACTTGCCTGTGATTTTACTTAGTCCCTTAACCTCTCTGGATTGTTGCAGTAAAATAGGGGTGTTGCCAACAGCATGTTGGGCCACATTGGTAGGTCTTGAACCCTTAAGTGGTAGCTCGGCAAATCCTTATCACTGCCCTATTTGCCACCATTCCTCCCTGTCGATGGTTTGCCAGGATTCTCAGTGGAAGGCATGCTGTTATTACCCATACTACCCAACCATACTCTCATAGATGTCCATGTTTCCAGAAATGAGAGATGGTTCAGGGTATTTGGAACCAAATGATGTCTAGCTTCCTCCCAGCTAAATTCTATGATTTACCATACAGAAAGATAGCCTCCAGAACTTACCACCCATAAGGTATTTCCTATGAACATAATAATTTGTGTGAACACTAATTTTTCTAAAGTCTGAAGAGCAGGCCTGCTTTTGCAGCTGCCTGGTTTTCTTTGGCCCAGCCGAGTTGAAGTTGCTCAAATCTTAGGCAAAATGATGACATGTGAAAATTTACCTATAGCTTCCCTTTCTGTGCTATATCTTCTCACAGTGACAAGGACTCTTGAAGGGCCCTGATACTATTCTGCTCTTTTAACTCTCGACTCGCTATAAAATAAGAGGAAATCTGATCATTAGTAGGTACACATCATAAAATCCTACATCACTGCGGTGGGAAGGGGCTTAGGGATTTTGCCGGAGTGGCTGTTGTCAACTCAGCTTTACCACCACCCTCTTCTAGCCAGAAACTACATTTCTCACAATCCCCTTCCCCACATGGTCCTGGTCAGAGTCAGCATCTCTTCCAATAAGAGACACTCCTGTGAAAATCGAAAGGCTGAGAGGAGAGACCATAATTCTCAGGATGCAGTTACAGTCAGAAGCATGGGTAAATGTGAGGTTCTAAAGATTTACCACGTGCGATTCTAAAGAATTACCTTGATTGGTGCTATGGACTGAGAGGGAGGAGAGGAGCTTTCACGAGGTTCTTAAAACGTGCACTTTAGTGAACCCCCTGCTTTAGTATGGCAGGCTGCGCTCATCGCTGGTGGCTTCCCTGGTCTTGGTTCTCCTAACTCTTTCAGTGGTTGGTTATGCCTCTAATTCCCTACAGTGAAACCCTTCATACTTGAAATACATAGAATGTCTTCCTGTTTTCCTGACTGAACCCCGACTGTGTAGGCATCACCTGATTCAACTATTCATGGGTATGTGAGTCCCATTTATGACATATCTGGTGAGTTGGCATTCAACTTGTTCTTAAACACTTAAAGAAATATGGAAATTGCTAGCTTCAGAAACAGCCCATTTCATCATAGAATTGCCCAAATTGTTAGAAAGCATATCACTGTGTAGAGTTGAATGAACATAGGTGTTTTTTGATCAGAAAAGCCTGGCTTTGCATCCTATGTTTGCCATTTACAAACCCTGGGCAAGTTGCTTAACTTCTCAGACTCAGTTTTCTTTTCTGTAAAGTGAGGGCAATAATTGTACATACTTTTCAGGGTTGTTACAAGGATTAAATGAGACCAAGTTTAACTGCAAATCAGCATCCATATAACTTTCACCCTTTGGGCCTAATTCTGTCCTCTGGAGTCATGCAAGGAGGGCCTAGCTGGCCCATAGAGCACCACTGTGAGAATGAGAAAGGCGCCCCCTTTAGCTGTCTCAGCTGGCCTTGGGGTATATGGCCGGTGAGCATGGCAAGAGCTGGATTTCAGCCCTCACTGCCCTTGAACTGAGCATCCTTGAGCACAGCCTGAACAACCATTGACAGGGTCACTGCACACAGATTAAATATAATCGCTCCTGAAAATCCTTCATATATTTTAAGACTTCTCTCAATTCTTCAACTCACCTTTCCTCTCCTCTCTAAACCAAACATTTCCAATTGGAAAAGGACTGCTCCATAATGAAATAATAGTGTGCTCTTCATTAATGAATGATTCAGCCAGAGGATGATGAACTGGAGGACTAATTACCCCAACTACAAGTCATTCACATTAAGGTGTCCTCTTAATTGTTCATTTACATTTTTAAATGTTACCGTAGAGGTTTATCCTCTTGTTAAAGATTGTTGGACATCAGTGAGAATATGGGGAGGAATGTGTGTGTGTTTCCTGCTGAGTAAGAGAAAGGCGAAAATGTGTGAAATCCTGACTTGGCCTGCCCAGCTACACCTAAGGGCCTCTCTGGTTTCATCCTTCAGGACAACTCACCAGGAGAGGGTAGGGCCCAAGGTTGATATCCACTCCCCTCTAGGCACCCTTAACATTTGTGCAGCCCAAGGCAAGAGAATAAATGGAGACCTATAGGTCACATGTCTAAATATTTAGAAGTTATAAAGAAAGCTAAAAACTGTTAAATAAAATACATTCTATCTTTTTACCTTGACAAATAAATATTCACAATGACAAAAAGAGAAAATGTGTGTAAAACTGTTTTTATCTGACTGACAGCAAAATATCAAAGATGACTGAATTAATTATGATTGTGCATGTCTGGGTGTTCTGTTGATGAGCTAGTGATGCTTGGATGAATAATACATACATAATTCATTAACTATTATATATTTATTACATAAAATTAATTTGTCTTGCCTTCATTTTAGTAAAACCACTAATTATGTTGGTATAACTAAGATTTTTCACATGTGTTCTATTGACAGTAATGACAAATTAGCCAATATTTCTTAAGTCATTGTAGTTCTTACATATTTTTTTAATTCATTTCAATTTGGGGAAACTTCACTCTGCTAAGGCAAGAGCAACTAGAATTGTCAATAAATTATTAAACCAACACAAATTAGTACATGAACCTTACATACAAATTTTACATATATTCAAAAACTGTAATGCAGTCACATGACAAAGTAGCATTATTGTAGAAAATATTATAAACTATTTTAATATCAAATGCCTTGCTATCATTTTTAGCATGAATATGTTAAAGGAATATCTTTTAAAGGAATATCTAGGTACATACAGTATTTCTCACATTCTTATTTCAAATTTTGCAATATTGAGTTACTATAAAGGAAACAAAAATGAGGAGGGAATTATTTAACCTATTCAAATCTCTCTTCAATTAAGACTACATTCTGATCTATAATGGTCAGAAACATGGTCTCTGTTAAAATTAGAAGTTATTGGGAATTATGTATATATGAATGATCTGCTTGAAAGGTAAACATTTTCATTTCGTTGCTCTAATGTCCTTATATTTTATAGGACTATTACTTCTAGTTGCACATTTTCAACAAATGTCTTGCAGTTTATCTTGCTTTAGAAAAAACAATAGCTCTAACATTTTTAAAAAGATTTTTTAGTCCTTTTAAAGGTGAAATGGCCAAACTTAGGTCTTCTTGAATTTTTTTGTTAATTTCTGGTGATATTATTAATATAAGCCACAGTTCACATCAAATAACTATGGATAGCATGAATTCAAAAGTAATTTTCCACCAAAGACCGTGATTCATGTTTTGTTTGAGATTTTTCCGGTTTCAGTTAACTCTTGTTGTGCATCTTGTCTCTTATCTAAATTCAATCTAATTGCTTTAATAGATTCAGACAGCATTCCCGTCACATGTGTCCAAGACCAAGAGTGATTTTAAGGTCATTGCTTTGTTTCATCAAAGTATTTCATCTTTGGGAAGATTCAGAAAATGTAGTATATAATCTATGAATTGCTGTTGAAACAGTTGACATCATATCTCCTAACAACAAATTAAAATGTGTGCTGTATATGACAAACACACAAGTATTTTTGGATTTTTGGTCAATATTCTGTATGGTAAAACTTTCTGTTTATCAACCAAATTTCCATCATTATGTCTTAGACGTTGTCCTCAGTGAACTTTTAAATTATTTAAATAAAGCTGAATTTTAATGTTAATTTTTGAAAATTTAATTACATCTTATTAAATATTTTGATAAAAGTAAAACTATTTGCAATTCTAGCATTCAGAAGCCATCTAGTTACCAATGTAAAGAATAGATATCATGCTTCCTAGAGGTTACATCTAGACTAACATAGACAATTTTAGGAGTGATATGAATTATTGCAAAATGTTTCTTTTCTACTCCATGCAACTGGAGCGAATACTGTACCAATTCCTGAGTACCTGTGGAACCAAGTTGGAACACAAAGAGAAGGAAGAAGATGGATGCGTGGTGCTATTGGGAAATGTTGCTTTATTATGCAAAAATCCATGGCATTCACACTATCTGATAGGAAGGATTTGACAAGTTAATTTGTCTTTTCTCTTACCCAAGTGCTTCTGTCAGTCAAATTCTCCTCGCACCCCAGGGCGTTATCTGTCTCCTGCGTAGATGGTGGCACAATCCACAAACCCTCGTGGCTTCTGTGGCTGTTTAAGAGACAAAGGGCAAAAGATGCAGAGTCATTTTCCTGGGTCTCAAACTCTTTGTCACGAGAGTGGGTCACCCTGTGTCAATGCTGATCGCCAATCCCGGGTGACAGAGGTGCCTGTGTATTCTTTAACACATATATTTTTATATGTGTTTGTGATCTCTGGAGCTGCAAAGGGCAATACTGCCAGGAAGCTCCCTTTGCTCTGTGGAGGTCTGGCTGAGTCTAGCACATGGAGCCTATCCATACTACCTTAACCCAGGTCACGTGCCCCTGGGCCTTTTTTCCCTGACGGGGCCAGGTTTGGTCTCTTCACTTCTCCTCTCTCTTCTCCAAGTCTTCCAGAAACATCTCTTTTGTTTGGAGGATCTTTGAACCTATTAGTCAAGATTATTGCTTTTGAATGGCATTACATCCCCTTTTCTAATATCCTAGAATGAACCCTTTGGTTGTAAATTTCCGACCAAAAAATTGCCTTTCTATTAAGGGAGGTTTTGCTGTAATTTACAGATAATCTATATGCTGGATGCCCTACCCTTATTAGACAAAGGCACAGATATACCTCCTTTAGGACAAACTCTCCTTTCTGCTTCCCAGAGTCCAAGAATTAAGGAAGTCTTCAGTAAACAGGAACTCTTGTTATCTTGGTTTTGTTTTAAGAATTTACTGTTATGACATTCTGTTCTGTGTGCCATGAATCCAGTGATCTTGATGAAGCTCCCAACACTACATACAGTTTAACAAGGTCAGATAACTTAAGAGTGATTGAGATAATGTGAGGGAACTGCTTACAACAGTGCTTAGCAGGAAGTAAGTCCTCAATACATGTCAGATATTTTTTTTTTATGATTACTATGATTATGAACTTAAATAGGGCTTTACAGTTTCCAGTGTACTTTCATATAAATTCTCTTGTATGATCATTCTAGTCACATTGTGAGGTGTGCAAGAAAAATATCTCCCTTTTACAGATGGTAAAATTGAGGGTCAGATATCTGAAGCTACTAGAAGATGCCACACTTTTACCCACTTGGCAGACTAGAGCCCCAGTTTTCTAATTCCTACTGGTCAAACAGAAGCAGTGGCATGTTTTGCCCAAAGCAGTAAAATAACTTTTTGCTTTTTCCACCAAAATAAGAATAGAAAAGAAAAACATCTTGAGCCTAACACACACATAACGTTGACATCTTCAAAATTCTGGGTATGGATTTCAATATGATGAAGTTGAGTTTTACAGGACACAGGATTCCAAGTTTCCTGTTTACGGGAAGTGTGGGTCAGAATTGTGCCTGCCTTTTGAGGGTGATCCTTACATATCACTCATCCGAGTAGAATGCACTGGGCAGACGGCTCCCATGGAAGTTCCCCAAATCAAAGCAGAGCACATGGCTGAGGGCTGCCGGAGACTTGGCTTTACTTTCCTGGCCCCCTCAGTGATACATCTCCCCACTGTCGTCTCTTCATATGTTCTACTCATGTTCATGGAGCTTCTCATTAGGAGGACTGAAATGCCTTCTCGCGTTAGTCATTCCCCAATGACTCTGCCCCCACCCCCTGCCCCCTCCACGTACTTCTATTGCATTTATGGTCTCTACTACAACATTTAGCTTTACAGATTATATCTCAGACAAAAAATTAGTCTTCTCTCCCCAATTAGATTTTAAGCAACTTAAGGGAAAAGATTATGTTCATACTTTTGTGTCACTCTTAGTACCTAACACAATGCTGAACACATACATGTGTTCAATCACATTTGTCAATTGATGGCTTAAACCAGTAATTCTCAAACTTTTTGGTGTTATAACCCTTTTATACTCTTAAAAGGTGATTGAGAAACCAAAGAAATTTTGTTTATGGGGGTTATATCTATCTAGCACTTACCATATTATATATTAAAACTGAGAAAATTCTAAAATGTCACTGCAAAACAACAGAAGTGTACTTTTTTGTTGTGTTTTTGCATATTGCATAGATACAAGGAAAACTTTGGGATTTCAAAATGACAATTGGACAACACTGAGGTTAGAGATTATACCAGCCATAGTTAAAGATTACTTAGTGCACAGAAGTACTAGAACAACTGAATTAATCTCAGAAAATACATATATTTATATCCTAAATCACTACCTTAGAAAATTCTAGAAAATATAAGATTATACAAGCATACATTTCATAAGCTGTCAGAGCAATGACATCATCTCATATCATTTAGTCTCTGGAAAACTGCACAGTACACTCATGAGAGAATGAGAGTGAAACAGGCAAATAACATTTCAGTAGTGTTGTAAAAATAGTTTTGACTTCATGGATCCCTTGAATGAGTCTTGGGAACCCCTAGGGGTTCCAAGACCAGACTTTGGAAACCAGTGGATTAAATTAAAGTCTTGGTTAATTAGACCACTTAAAGATGCTCATTACACAAAATTACTACTAGAAAATTATAGAACAATTAAAATCTGTTGTCTAATGATTGGCTTTTGTATTAATTAAGTAGTGCTGAATTAGTTATCCATCTATTTGTATCAGTCATCTAATTACCCCTAAACTTAATGGCTTAAACCCATAAACATATATTATCTCACAGTTTCTGGGGGTCAGGAACCCAGTGCAGCTTCACTGGGTGCCTATGGCTTAAGGTGTCTCAAGAGCTTGCATTAAGCTTTGGAACAGGGCTGTGGTCTCATATGAAGGCTCAGCTTGCAGGGAATCTGCTTCCAAGCTTGCGTATATGGTTGGTGGCAGGATTCAGTTCTTCACAGACTATTGGTCTCCCTTTCTCACTGGTGTTGCCTGGAGGTCCTTGCCACACGAACCTCTTCATAGGGCAGCTCGCAATGTGGCAGCTGGCTTCCCTCAGAGCAAATGAATGAGAGAGTGAGAGAGAGGCCCCAAGTGGAAGCCACAATCTTTTTGTAACTTAATCTGGCAAGTGACATCCTATCTCTTCTGCCGTATTCTATTTGTGAGAAGCAAGTCAATAAGTCCAGCCCACACTCGAGGGGAGGGGACTTCCAGGGGTATGAATATCAAGAAGCTGAGGTCGTTGAGTTCAACCTCAGAGGCTGCCTACTATAGCATTTTCTTCATTAGAAAAGGAAAGATATGATTCCGAGCATGAATGATAAGCAAAAATCCAGTTCCTCACATTATCTGTTCTTCTGCTCAGCTTCCTCTTGTTTTAACACCATTCCTTTCTTCCACGTCTAAAGTCCTGTTACCAAGGAAGTGGCTGCTTATTGGTGAGAAGTGCCTGTCGAGATATTTTAAGATTAGAGCTTTATGGTTTCGGTTCCTCTTATTTCAAATTTGTTGGATTATCTATTTGTGTGCATGTGTGTGTGTGAGGAAGATCAGCCCTGAGCTAACATCTATTGCCAATCCTCCTCCTTTTTTTCCCTTTTTTTCCCTTTGGGGCCCCAAAGCCCCAGTAGATAGTTGTATGTCATAATTGCACATCCTTCTAGTTGCTGTATGTGGGACGCCGCCTCAGCATGGCCAGACAAGCAGTACTTCAGTGTGTGCCAGGAGATGAACCCAGGCCGCCAGTAGCGGAGTGCGCACACTTAACCGCTAAGGCACGGGCCGGCCCCTGGATTGTCTATTTTATTTATTTATTTTTTTAATTAATTAATTTTTTGTGAGGAGATCTGCCCTGAGCTAATATCTGCCAATCCTCCTCTTTTTGCTGAGGAAGACTGGCTGTGGGCTAACATCCGTGCCCATCTTCCTCCACTTTATATGGGACGCCGCCACAGCATGGCTTAACAAGCGGTACATCTGTGCGCACCTGGGATCCGAACCGGTGAACCCCGGGCCGCTGCAGTGGAGCTCGAGCACTTAACCACTTGCACCACCGGGCTGGCCCCTGGATTGTCTATTTTAATAGAGTAGTCCCCCCTTATCCACGGTTTCGCTTTCCACAGTTTCAGTTACCTGTAGTCAACCATGGTCTGAAAATATTAAAGGGACAATTTGAGAAATCGACAATTCATAAGTTTTATATTGCATGCTGTTCTGAGTAGTGTGATAAAATCTCACACCATCCTACTCTGTCCCACCTGGGATGTGAATTGTCCCTTTGTCCAGGGTATCCAGGCTCTATACATACCTGTCCATTAGTCAGTCAGTAGCCATCTGGGTTATCAGATTGACTGCCGTGGTATCCCAGTGCTTGTGCTCAAGTCACCCTTATTTTACTTAACAATGGCCCCAAAGCACAAGAGTAGTGATGCTGGCAATTCAGATACCCCAAAGAGAAGGCATAAAGTGCTTCCTCTAAGTGAAAAGGTGAAAATTCTCGACTTAAGGAAAGAAAAAAAATCGTACACTGAGGTTGCTAAGATCTACAGTCACTTTTATTACACTATATTGTGATAATTGTCATATTTTATTATTAGTTATTGTTGTTAATCTCTTATTGTGCCTAATTTATAAGTTAAATCTTGTCATAGGTATGTATGTATAGGAAAAACCTTAGTGTATATATCAGGTTGGTACCATCCGCAGTTCCAGGCATCCACAGGGGGTCTTGGAATGCATCCCCTGCGGATAAGGAGGGCTACTGTAAACATTTATTATCCGTGTATGTGTCAGACGACTAGCTGTCCTTTAAAATCCATCTTTTCCGTATTTCTGGGCACATGGCCACCCAGCTAGCAATTACATTTCCCAGCCTCCTTGGCAGCTAGAAGAGACGATGGGCCTAAAGTTTAGGATAATGGGATGTGAGAGAAAGAGATATGTGCAACTTCTGTGTCATCTCCAACTTAGGAAGGGCTGGATTTTGGCTCGTCACCCTCCCTACCAGCTGGAAATGGTGACAACTTGAGCAACCTTGGAAGCCATATGTTGGGGATGGCAGATCCACCCTGGCTGCACGGAGCAGAGCTGCCCTCCAGCCTCAACCTGCCAGACTGGTCCTTGAGAGAGAAACAAACTACTGTCTCAAGTAAGTCACTTACATATAGCCCTCTTTGTTTTATACAGCTTTGTTATTCTCCAGCTATTACATTCGTCATAAATTAGACTGGAAATCAAGACAGAACTGTTTTCCTCTTAGTTTAAAACACTGTTTTAGTGTATAGTCGGGGAGGCTGGGCATGTGAGGGGACAGGGCATATACGAGAACTCTCTGTACTTTCTGCTCAATTTTGCTGTGAACATAAAACTGCTCTAAAAAATAAAGTTTATTAATTTAAGACAAAATATTGTTTTACTCAGTAAATAAAGAATATCTTATTCAGTCATTCATTTATATCATCCAGTAAATACATGGGCACCTACCATGTGCCAGATACACTGGGGATATTGTAGTGAAAACCACAGTCACATTCCTTACCCTCGTGGAACTTTCTGTTTAGGGAAATCAAAGTTAAATAAACAGTTATGCACGCAGTAATTAATTACAATTGTGATAAATGCTAAGAAGGAGAGTACAGAGGGCTATATGAGTGACTAACAAGAGACCCTAACTTATGACACTCTAATAGAGATCATGTATTTTTAAAAGAAAATAAATGTGTTCAATGAAATTAACTTAGCATTGTAATACATTTTTATTTCTTGAAAGAGATGCCCTAAGCAGTAAAAATTAAAAGTTAGGATGTGGCCTTAGCCTCAGTTTCCTCATCTGTAAAGTTCAGACAAAGTTACAGATAATTTTCATATGTATTTTGTTTTTTCCCCTCCTACATCTCTACCTCCACACCAGATCTTCATGTGCATAGCATGACCTAATTTTTTTCAGCAGCTGTTACAGTGCTGGATTTAGATAAAAGACTCTTTGTCCCCAAGAATAATCTGAATAAATACGGAAAGGGACACCTGTATCCAAGTTTCAATAAGATAAAACGGGCTTGAAGGAGAAATCAGGCTAAGACCCAGGAGAAATGACTTCCAGGTCAACTCGACATTTCAGTTTTTTGAGTTGGTCTGTGAAAAAAAGATGGCGGAATATCTACCTTTCTGACACTTTGCTAACATACTATGACTCAAGTACACTTGTGAAGTGCTTTGAGCTTTTGGGAGGTTCCATGGGCCCCAAATAATAGATCTGGGGTGAGGCCTCCTGAAGACAAGCACTTGGAACAGTTGTGTTTTTTGTTTGTCGAGACATCAGTTGTCCTTCTGCTCCTCTGTAATTCTTTCCCTGTGGAGATATCATGGGAAACAGGCTGGAAAGCTACGACAGAGATAACTTGAAGCTTTGTGCTCATGAGAAGTCAGAGAGGCAGTGCGTAGTCAATCAGCACATAGACACTACATCCAGCCTAGTTGGTGTAAACACTGGCTCTGGCACTTATTAGCTGTGTGACTTTGGGCAAATTACTTAACCTCTCTGTTCTTCCGTTTCCTCATCTGTAAAATGAGGGTAATAACAGGATTATTGGTGAGGATTAACTTAGTTTTAATCCATGTAGAGTTCTTAGAACCAGAGTCTGGCATGTGACAGGCATTTGTTGTTAACTATTATTATTAATTCCACGTGGATAAGATTTTTTATTTACCGTAGATAGAACATTTTAAGTTAGGTTAACCCATCAACAAAGAGGAGCACAGAGAGAAAAAAAAAAAAAATCAGAGAAGAGTTCTTTGAATAATGGGATATTTTGTTCTCAGAGAAAACTCAGTTTGTTTCAAACTAGACCCCAAAGCTCTGCCTGGCTTTGCCTTTTCCTGGCTAGAAAAATGAAAGGAAAACGTCACTCCTTGTTTGCTGCTTTCTATCTTCATTAAATTTGGACCCCTAAATTTAAAATATGACCACAGTCCAGTTACGTTTTCCCACCAAAGCCTGCACTTCACTTGAAAATACATCCTTCCTAGTCTGTTGTTTTCCCTGCATCGTTGGAAAGAATTTAAAATCTCATCAAAAGCACCAGCCTCTCTCAGCAAGTCACACATCCCCAAAGCCAAGTTCAATCACACCTCCCAGTGAAAAGGAACCCACTCTCCAGAAAGAGGGGGACGGCGGCTCCTCAGCACAGCGTAAATTAATATCACAGCTGCCACTTTTATGAGAAAATCAAAACCAGCTTTTCAGTTTGTAAACATAAACTTCACAGACCCGCTGTAGGATAGAGTGTTCCTAAGTATTCTGAATTTGCAACACCCAGAAAATCCTCCAGAGTGTTATTTACAGTATTTGCTTCATAGGGAGGAGAATTAACGTTTCAGCAGTTCAGGGAACAAATGTACAGATAGGAAAGAAAGCAAGCAAATTATTTAATGATTACTTTTTAAAAATATGTCACTGTGCAGAAAAGTGTTTGGAGATACATTGAAGGGCCGTGTCACTGGATGACACTTCTTCATTATCACTTCAATAGCCATGAAGCCAGAGGGAGGGAGCACAAACTCTTACTGTTTGTGTCTTCCATGAAACACTTCATATAAAAATAATGACTTTAGTCCTTGGAACCCCACCCCAATATTTTAGAAAATATCGTGTTCTTGCCTTAAAGCAGTGCTTTTTTTAATCTCAAACATTTGATGCACAGTTTTCAGCAATAATATCGAATGAGCATTTATTTGCATGTTACCATTCCTGATGAAGCATTGTCAATACCGTATTCTTCCCATGTTCCACCTTTTAAAAAAAAATTTTACAATGGGATAAAATAAAAACACATCAACTGAAAGATTGTTTTCACTTGGTAATGCCAAGTGAATTTTGAATTTCCCTTTTCACAATGCAGCCATCGCTGTGGAACTCTGAGGGCGGATTAATGCTTTTCTGGTACTTCAGTGTATCAGAACAGGGATTTGCTGACAACAGCTGCAGCAAATTCCCCTGACTGAGAAGAATTACAAGTATTATCACCTAGATCATTAAACTGGGTTCATAGATTGCAGAATGTCTTCAATCAATTCATCTAAGATAACTTGAAGCCAGCTGGACCTCCTCAGTGAGAACTTGACTTAATTGGCCAATAAGTGGCTGGAAAAGGTGCATGCTATTTGATAAAATTACTGAGTGAGCAAGTGATTACAGTTTGGAGAAGCACCGAGTGTAGACTGCAGGTCAGCCCTTTTGGGGAGGGCTAAGTTAATGTCCACTATTAAGTGCTGCTGTGAAAAATGGTGGCTTGCTTGGAGCTCAGATGGAAAAGAGGATCCAGGTCAGGCTTCAGCTGATGGAGTGGGTGAGAGGCGCACATTTATCATCTCTTTGGCCTCATTTCTGCCTTGGTAATAGTCCCACACTAACCACTCCTGCAGTTGCCTGATTTTCTGTCTCCTTTTCATTTTATTGGCATAACTAAAAATATTGCCCTAGCCAATGAATCCATCTGGAAGGAAAAACCACTTTTTCCTCAATGATGTCCCAAAGATCTTTTCCACAGAAAGGTTAAGGAATCCAGAAGTTGAAGAACATACCATTTATACATACATATCAATAATTATTCTCCCCCTCTACTGAGGATACAAGTATTATTATTTGTATGTTAGATGTCTACATTTTATCAGCACAGTTTAAGAAAATGGGCAAATCAAAATTGGAATGTTATCAGACTGTTCGCAGAAATTATTAAGTAAAAACAAGTCTTTCTTCACGTCGAAACAAAGGTTTCTTAACATACTGCTTCCATGGCGTTTTTTTTCCCTGCCACTAAACGTTTTAGCCAGTTTGCAAAAAAAGAAAACTTTTGACAGATTTAGTTCAAGATTTCAGGTTAACAGACCTGTAACAACACATTGTCACTTGAATTATTGGTGTTAGACAATAACATGGTATTATTCAGGGGGAAGTCCCAGGATGAAAGTTCTAGCACACAATGCACTCATTTACTCTTAACCAGAAATATACCTGATTCATGGATTTTTACTAAACAGAGTAATTTTACTAAAGAATCATGATCATTGGGGTTTTTAACAAGTAGAAAGGTGGAAAATAATTCAAAATAAGGCCATAGTTTGAACTAAGCAATCAGACACATCTTAAACCTGCCTGGTGTTCATAAGATAAATGAGTTCATCAGCTTACAAATGCCAATTACATCACTAGTATCCCCTGAACTCTATTTGTTAACTTACTTTTGGAGGTATGACCAGTGATTCTGAGCTTTACTCGGCTCATCAGTGCGTCATTTGGACAGATATAACTGGTGTGCAGTGAAAGACATCTGTACATGGCGCTCCAACAGCCATGTTCACTCCATTCTGGTGGCACAGGCCTTCTTCCCAAGCGGGAAATGTAATCCCACCTTGGAGCCTTTGCACCTGCCATTCCCTCCGCCTGGAATCCTCTGCCTCCAGTCCTCGGGCCTGTGCTCATAGGTCACACCCTCAAAAAGACCTTGCCAGCCTCTCTATGTGAAATAGCCACCGCCATCCTTCCCTGTTCCTTGCCCTGCTGCATCTCTACTGAGACGAGATGACAGACTTACGTGCTTATTTTATATCTCCACCACTAGACTATGAGCTCTATAAAGATCGGGGCATGGTTGATCTTGTTCGTGTCTATATCCCCAGTGCCTGGCATATATTACGTGCTCAATAGACAGGAATGAATGAAGATCTTGTCCAAGAGCCACGAAGAATGTAATCCATGGGTTGTCATAAAGACAAGCCACCACATGCTCACCAGAAGCCCTCCCAGGTAAAATTTGCCTGTCATAACCAGGGTAGTTCAAGAGCAGATCTGGTGTGACTTCATGGCTGTACAGCTCTCACCCTTCTCAAGATCCACACATCCCCCAGGGCCCTGCCACATCCAGGTTATTTCTCCTTGGAGCCTTTCCCCACTGCTCCTGCCTTTAATCACTCTGGGCCTTCCCCACCTCCCGCCTCTTTCCTCCTCTGGCCTCCATCTCTCATTTGACTCTCATCATGTTCTCTCTTCCTTTTCCTCAATAGTTTTATGTCCCCACATCATTTTCCCAATTAGTTTGTAAGCTCACTGAAGGCAAGAAATAGGCTCCAGATTACTTTTCTCAATTCTCATTGTTTCAAACCCATAAAAGTTATACGGTAAGTATATGTAAAATTGGAGATACTTTAAAATAGAAGCTATTCATTTGCATAGCAAAAGCAGCTAACATTTCTCTAGAGCCTAACTCAGCCAGGCAATGTGTATTCCATTTATGGACTGGGACTATGTCACTTATTTCTCCCAGCCACCATAGAGGTAGTTTCTATTGTTACCTACATCTTACAAATGAGCAACACGAGACCTAGAGGAATGAAGTGCTTGGACAAGGAGCCAGAAAGACTGGGGTGCACCCAGATTTAAACCCAGGTCTTTCTGTCCCAGAGCCTGAGCCCTTAAGGGCATTGCTCTGTGGCATCTGTGACTTGCAGCCTTTTGACTTCTCTGGGAATCTTTCTTTTACTGAGCCCCCAAATCTTCCAAGGACTAATTGAAAGTCAAACATACTCTGCAAGTATATGTTTTAAATTATTTGTCTTATTTTTATCCTAGCCATGAACTAGGTCTGACTAATGAGAATGCAAGTCGTTTTCAATGCAGCAGCTTATAAATCAACATCTCCGTATGAGACCTCAATCTGCATTGATTTTCTGAATAGGAGACTTTCACCTCCACACCACCAATCTCCTGCTTCTAAAATATTTTTTCAGAGTGATCTTGAAGAAAAATAAGGCAGGAGTTGGGGAATCATCTTCACAAGCTTATTGATGACCACATTGTTGTTCTATCTGCTGTTTGAAATGAAAATGACTTTCTGGGTGGGAGAGCAAAGTGGGGGTTATAATTTTCTCCCCCATCACTTATTCCTAGAGAATTTCAGTGAAGAGTAAACCAGGGAGCACTGGGCTGGTGCACACACTTTTCTCTTACCTTGAGATATTTTGGGTGAAAGGGCAGCACTGAATTAAGCATTTAGTGTATTCGAAATCTGTGACCCGGAGCTGGTGCCTGAAAGCATCATTGATAATAGGGTTGGAAGCACATTATACTTTCCCGGTACTTCTCTCGTCTTGCCTTGGACGGTCTTCTCCAGGAGTCATAATTATCCCACTAGGAAAACTGTCCCATTGTCTGCGAGTCTTTACTGGCAGGAAGTTTTTCTTGCTCTCTCCGACTGTATCCTCTCTCACCAGGGCCCATTATTTCTCATTTAATTAGTAGCACTTGATATAAATAGCCCTTTCTCTTCATTTATGTTGTTTTCACTTAAATAATTACACAGTACAACGTTCCCTCTCCCTCCAGGCACTGGTTTTGTAAGCTGAGAAACAGGATTGCAAACCACAGGCTTCAGTATATTTTTCAAGCATGATTTCACCTTTTTCAAATGAACAAGGGAAATACCTTGGTGCTGATGGTCGACCTTCAGGAACATGGAAAATTATGCTTTTTCCTCTAGGAAAGGATACAGATACTAACTGGCTGGCAGGCCAAGCTACCTGATGATACAGTTGTTGATGTATCTAATGGAATACCTACTCTGGCCTGGGCACCATGCAAGTGCTGAGGGTATGGTGGTGGACAAGCCAGAGGCAGGCCTTGCCCTCATGGGGCTTACAGTCTAGACTCTAGAGGAGAGAGGATTGGAGACAGTGAGAGGAGACAATGTTTCTCAAAGATTTATACGTATGCATATGAATTTACGGGGACTTTGTTAAAAGATTCCGACTCAGTAGATCTGGGTGGGGCCTGAGAGTTTGCATTTCTAACAAACTCCCAGGTGATGCTGACATTGCTGGCCCAAGGACCACACATTGAGTAGCAAAGGGTCTAGAGAATGGGGATCTAGATTTATCTCTACTGTCAAGTGAACGTTTGGTATTTGCACAGGTTCCTTAAAAAAGTGAAGTCTTATCATCTGGTAAATGAGGCTCTAATATCCACTCCACCAAATTGTTGTGAAGTCAAATAAGTGTAAAGGCATGTGATAAAACTTTATGTACTATACAAATCTACAGTATTACAAGGACATAATATTCTTGTGCTCAATGCATTTTTGAACATACAGTGAGATTAACCAAAATCTGACGTGACATTGTTTTGAACAATGATTACTTCCACATCTCTTAAACCGGGCTTTCAAAGCAGATATCTCTAATTTTAAGGCCAAGGGAGTTGTGCTTCCAAGTTATGATGCCATAGGCAAAGCATGACCTCTACTAATTGAAGCACCGGGACATTCCAGCTTTACTGTGAAATGTTATTAGCACCAGGCACCACTATAAAATGGTCTTTGGGTGGGACTTGAATTTTTTGATACTCTTACTAAAAAGGAATAGGACATCTACTTGGCTGGGAAATACTAATATTGAGGGTAATTTTAAATAAATTTTCAATCCTTGGGTTCTCTGTTATAAACAGAGAAGAACCTGTGGTTAAAGGCAAGGGTTTTGGTTTGCAACTTATTAGCTGTGTAATCTAGGGCAAGTTACTTAACCTCTCTGAACTTTCCTCAATTGCAAAATGGGCATAATAACAGTACTTAATTAAGGAGGCTATGAGAATTAAATAAGATAATGCATCAAATGCTCCAAGTATCCAGCAAGCTATTATCATAGCCTATTTCTCCTTACCAGTGTTTGGAAGAACTAAATGTGGCCTTGCTGTAAGTCACCTGGGATTTTACAGATATTATAGTTCTTCCTTTGACCAGGAGTTTCATGCTGGGCCCATAAGACTTTCCTCTGTGGGCTCTCATTTAGACTGCATGCTGAGCTCCATGAGAACCAGGGCTATTCTAAACCTCAATCTTGAAGAAACTGGTCTGGCTGATAGTGAAGATTATTTTCAGCATACAAAATCATACTCTCCATATGAATAACGATATAAAGATGGAGAAGAGGGAAAAGTAACTACTGAATCTACGGAGCATTACTGTGTACTGGGTACTGGGCTAAACACCATACCAACATTATCTGTGCCATTGGCTCCACTTTGCAGATGAGGAAACTGAGATTCAGTGGTGTTAAGTAGCTTGTCCAAAAACTAAAGCCAGTATGCGAACTCACCCATCCAACTCCAAGGTCCATGATTTTAAAAATATTTTCACATACCTTAGCTCACGTGATGCTTGCTCGGTGTGAAGGCAATGTATCTGTCCCCTGCTCCTGGCACCATTCAGGGGGTCAGGCTCTGTGCCCAGATCACCCACAGAGGACACCAAGGTCAAAGAGGCCTGGGAGTATCCACTGCTTCAGTCCCCAATGGACAGCATGGAGACAGCCAGGTGATCACTGTGGCCTCCCTGTCTGTCGGGGGTCAGGACCCCAGGAAATAGACTCTGAGATTTGTGCATAGGAGATTTATCTAGGAGCGCTCTCTGGAACAACATCTGTGAGGAGGGATGAGGGATGCAGGATAAAGGCTTCAGCCAACCCCCAGGGCACTCATATAATATCAAGATGGCCTTCTGAATTATCCCACTTTAAGGCAGGGCCGCCAGACATTTAAACTCTCCTACTGACCTGTCACTGGATGCAGGATGCCTGGGGGTGGGGGTAGGGTCATGACCTTGATGACCTGAGGAGAGTGACTCATCTGAGAGCCGTCAGCCATCAAGAGCTGAAAGGCTGAGTGTGTCAGTCTAACGTGGGGGGCGTCTGGGTGGTACCTGCAGCAGCCACTACAATAGTCCATTGCTTCTTGCCTCCCTCCTCCTCCCTGGGCACTCGCTCCCATGCCAAGAGGTTAACGCCAGAGATTGGGAATAGGGGGTAACCACATCCGCTGGGAGTTTACAAGCTGCATTCACTCCTTTTCTTGCTTGATAAATTATCTGATGGAGATGAGAGCAGAGGAAGAGAAATGAAATGGTACCCAGATTCTACCAACTTGGTTGCAGCAGCACAAAAGCACATCTAATCCCGAAGCGCCAGGCATTGGGCATTTTATCTACATCCCTGGGATTTTCAGTTAAAAAAATTTTTTTCCCTTATGTGAGAAATGAAAAAAGGAGCCAGAAAATAGTCTAAAAGCACATTACCAGGAAATTGTTTCTACTGTGTTTATGACTGTTCTTAATGTTTTATGAATATGCTAAAAAAATGCTCAGGCATATTTCCTTGGGCGCTCTAGTTAATTACTTATTCCGAGTGCCTCTACTCCATTCCTTGCAAAATGTGTTGTGCATTAATTCTGATTATGTACAAAAACCCACCTGCAAGGAAAAACTCTGAATCAGTAATGCTGATAAAATGAGCAGCCCTCCTGGGGCTCCACTGAGAAAGAAGATACTGGACAGAATTAGAATCTTGTAGCTAAGGCTATTCATAATGTCATTAACATAAAGGCAATTAAATGAGTTTTTAACCTACAACCCTTTATTGTTATTAATGAACATTAGAAAAACACAGGAGATAAAATTGGTAATTATCTCTGCACCAAGCTATGCAATAATGTGTTTAAATATAAAAACAAAACAAATGATTATTGTTAGTATTTTCAGTAGCAGAAACCCCAGGAGCAGCTCCGTCATATTTAATCACATGGGCCCACACCAAGAGGGTTAATTAAAAGAGGGCTTTACTTTCCATGTGCCTGGTTATTCAGTTTAATATGGAATCAACAAACGTAAATGTAAATTTGCAAAATATCCCAAGCAGTTGTTTCTGCCTGCGGGTTAACCACCTTTACAGAAACACTGACTGATTCCTTCTCCTTCAGGACGATGCTCTATGGCTCCACCACCAAGTTTTTCCTTTTTGAAAAGATTACCACATGATGCTTTCAAAACCCATTCCGAGAACAACTGTATAAATCCAGGCTCATTGCTTAAGCTTACAGTTCCGTAAAAATAATTTAAGCATTTGAAAAAGACATGCAGATTTAAAAAGTAATGGTAAATGAGATTTTCAGCTCTATGCTCTATTCAAAGAGCCTCCAGTTTAATATTTTTCTTTCTTTATGCAAGCTGTAACAGCCTATAAATAAGCTATCCTAGACAGGGCTTGTTTATGAGGACACAGTAGTTAATATATGGGGAAACACCCTACACCTAATCATAGTTTCCCATTCATTAATTCAGTTTGCATATCTTACAATTTAAAATGTTAGTATCACATTCCCTTATAATTTGGTCCAAACTGATTGTGTTTCTAAAGCCCATTTTTAAGGCGATGCATACCTCTAATTTGCCTCTGCAGTGGATTTCAGAGCAAACAATACGGCACAAGTGTGACCCTTGGAAACAGCTTATGAACAACTGCCATGTGGCAAAGCTAGTACTTTTTGTGCTCATCTGATTTTTCTCATACAACCAATTCTACAAGACAGATCACTTTTGCATTTTTAAAAGAAGGCATTTCATAAAATAAAATAACCATAGCAACAACCAACCACTTACATTTGAATATTACTTTACAGTTTACAAAACACCTTGGATAACTTGGGGAGATACTGAGATCAAAATTATGACAGTCTGCATTTGCTTTCATAGACTTACTCTGTCTTATACATTTTAGTACATACATAGAGTTTCCCTGGCTACACGCAAACCACTTAGGGGTACAGGAAGTTTAGCCATGCACTAGGATCACAATTCAGATATGGGAAACAAGGGGGAGCAAGTTTCTTTTCTTAAATGTCGATTATGCTGCCCAAAGACCCTGGGGCTCAGATTTCAAGGCCAAGAATGAATCCCACAAGGTCAGCTGCCTGACAGAGGTGGAGGTTGAATCAAGTTCTCCAGAAGCAGCATCAAAGAGGTGCAAGGCAAGCCCCTTGATTCTCTCCCAAGCTGTATTTTGGAAGGGAGGAGACCCCTGAGCTGAGGCAGCGACGTGAGGCAGAGCAGCAGCCCTGGCCCTCCTGTCCGTCCCAGCTCTGTACACTGTTCTAGCTGGACTGGGAGAGCAACGCTAGAAACCAGCCCCAGGAGCACACACAGCTGACCAGTCTCTTACCCACGGGCCCACTGCCAGTGTCAGGGAAGTCCATGGCCCGGCTTTCACCTTCTGAGTACCACATAATCATTCTCATAAAAAGCTCTTTGTCTCTAGTCTCCTTTGGCCACTGCTCCGAGCTGGGATCAAGTCACGGCACAGGGCACACCATGCTCTCCTCTGATCCAGGAAAGTCAAGCTTATATGGCTCAGACAGCGAGCAGAGGCCTCGGCAGAATGGGTCTCTGTCCTTCTAGACTTGGAGCAAGTAGTGACTTTCCCCTATAAACTGAGAAACGTTTCTTCTTGCACACGGAGCTGTGGGGTGGGGGTAGGAGAGGAGAAGTATTCACTAAAATCATCTGCATTTTTAAGTTCCATTATTCCTGATCCCTCAGAACATGCTGCCCGGCTGGCGCCTCTGCCATGTGGCAGACGCAAACGCAAGGTCAACCTCCGGCTGTCAGCCAAACAATTGGGAACCACGGCACACTAAACTTCCCCCTTTCTTGTCACCCTCCCTGGCTATTAACCACCCCCAGGGCACACTCAGGGGCCGCAAATTTTCTCCTGGCGCCTCCTCTGACTTGTGAAAATCCTAGAGGCCTGTGAGGTGAATGGTGAGCAAGCGCAGGGCCATATGCAGGGCCTTTGATGATCTGACACCAGACAGCTGAGAGAGGAGGGACGGTGGCTGGGCGGCTGCTGTATTGTCGACACTTTGATTTGACTCCTTCTGGCTGCCCTGCGTGGCTGCTGCCAGTGGGCCAGCCAGAGAGAAGGTGGCCAAACAGCAGAACAATGGAGCAGCCTTTCACAGCTGGAAAATCATTTTTTAAAGACCTCCAGGAGGCACCAGTTGGTCCTGGCAGCTGACATTTGATCTGGGGAGCGCGGAGCAGCTGATGCCAAAGCGGGACTCGCCCAGCCCACTCAGACTGCAGGCTGGCTGTGGAACTGCTGTTCATTCACCTTCCTGTCCACACCCAGGAACAAAAGCCTGCGGGGTATCTCCTCGCTAAATCTCCTGTATGCAAAGAGACAGTCACCTGGGCTCCTCCAGCCCCCACGCATTTTTCACTAGGCTCTCAGAGGGATAGACGATAAATACTATTTATAAGCGATTCCTGCAGGAAAGAATGGTGTCAATTTCACATTCCAGATACTCAGGGAAATAGGAAAATTCTTTGTAAATGGCCCCGATTGGACAATTTTGATGGACTCATTTATCTATGCCCAGGAGAGTGACACATAATCACGTAAAAGTGACAGTCACTTTTTAAAAAATACTAATTGCATACAGTTTAAAGTCTGTGCAATTTGGTCTAAGTTTAAATGACTACAGTTAAGAGTGGTGAGTGTTATGCTTAGAGTGACCATATGGTGTGTCATCCAAACTATGACAATTTTGAGAGTGCAAAGGGGGCTATTCATAATTAACCACTAAAATTGGCATCAACTGGCACTGTTCTAGATAAACTGGGATTTCCAAGCCTTCCTAATGTTTTCACATCATCCTAACAATATCCTTCTCAGATAAAAGAATGCAAAAGTCTGAGAGGTCAAATCTTCTTTCTAGAATGTCAGGGTATTAGTCTGATCTCCTCGCTCTTAAGAGGGAAGGACATTGTAAGTCTTGAGCCACACATCTAATCACCAGAAAGCAAAACGAGGTCAAGCATAAAAACCACATTTTGGAAGGAACCCAAGTGCCCATCAATGGATGAATGGATAAAGAAGATGTGGTATACATATATAATGGAATACTACTCAGCCATAAAAAATACAAAATTGTGCCATTTGCAACAACATGGATGGAGTTTGAGAGTATTATGCTAAGTGAAATAAGTCAGACAGAGAAAGACAAATACTGTATGATCTCACTCATATGTTGAAGATAAACAAAGAAACAAACTCATAGATAAGAAAAGATTAGTGGTTTCCAGAGGAGAAGCAGGTAGGGGGAGGGCGAAAGGGGTAAAGGGGCACATATGTATGGTGACGGATAACAACTAGACTGTTGGTGGTGGACACGACGCAGTCTATACAAAAACTGATATATAATAATGTACACCTGAAATTTACACAGTGTTATAAACCAATGTGACCTCAATAACATAACTTTTTAAAAAATCACATTGCCAGGGTTTGGAAAAGAGCACTGGACTAGGAGTCAGGATATGTGTTTTAAGTCCTGATTTAGCTGCTACTACTACTACTACTATAACTACTAATCTACCACTACCTTTGCTGTTACTATTTCTACTAAGAGTTATGGTTTATTGAGCACTTACTGTGTTACTTAAGAGCCTGGGCAGAATCTGTGCAGAGCCTAGGAATAGTCTTGCTGAGGCTGAGCAGGAAGTTACTATATGCCGGCACTAGGCCAACCAAGTTACAGACACGACAATCCACGATGTGTTATCCCCATTTTACAGAGGAGGAACTGAGGCTCTGAAAAGTTCTGTAGGTCTGACACAAAGTTCACGCTCTTCACCACTAGACCACACTGCCCTAAGGAGCTGACAGAGAGATGCCCCTCTTCCTGCTCCCCAGTGGCATTCTCTCAGTTTTATCTCTTAGTTATTTACATATGCATAATATAAAATTTTATTCTGTGTCTACTCAGGCCCTCAAAAATGTAGGTGGCATGGCCAACAATCAATAGTACAAGATGATGTAGGGCAAAAATAGCAGAGGATAAGGATGACCAAGAATCCATGCAAATGGAGTCATCAAAACCTAAGACTTCAAGGGCCAAAGAACCCACAAATGCAGAGGAGTTCCTGGCCCGTGGTAGACCTCAGTGGATATCTGTTGAGTGATCCACCCACCTGACGCTCGAAACCCACCTCAGCATCCCTGTGCAGCCCCTGCTGGAGCATTTGCAGGGACAGGGTGCTCACTGCTCACTAAGGGAAGCCATTTCCTTTTACAGCAGAGATGGCTATGATAAAATATTTTCTTATGTTGAACCAAAATTCCAACTCCCAGTAATTGCCACTCCTTGGCCTTGGTTCAGCTCTTTAAGCCCCTGCATAATGTTTTCTGTTCTACATCCTTGCAAATACAGAAGCTCCCCTATTTACCAACCAGTTGTGACCCTCCCCCTGTCCTTAAGTCCATTGGTTTCCAAGCCCACAGTGACTAGAAGGGGCTTATGTCTGCAGTCCCTTGATGTATTTTCACAAAACAGAAGTTTGAGTTGGTGCTTCAAAGCTTTCAAACCGTGCATACTCTTTCCTTTGATGTTATAGCTTTATTGGGCTTCCTTTTCTATTTATAATCTGGCTTTATTTACACTGATCATCTGTTGAGTCACAGAAGCCTCCTTTCCTGTTGATCCCTGTCAGGGTCATGGAACATCTTAGCAGAAGTACAGTAGTTAGACTTAATTAGTACAGTATCTGTGCTCCGGGCCTGGTAATTCATTCCGATGATGTAGAGATTCGAATGACCTCCAACCTAGGAACCCACGGCCTGTGACAAACCTTTAATGTTAGTGTCCACCAAACTGAGGCTCCAAGTTCTCAAACTAAATCTTTGGCTTCCACATCATAGTCTGGGGAACCCACCACCTTTCCCTTTTGAAAACTAGAATTATATTTGCTCCACTCCAATAGTAGTTTCTTAAAAAATACTCAATATTAGGTAATATTCTCCTTTCCCTTCTCTTACCAAGACTTCAATGAACATCTAAGTGTAAGGCCTTTCTTTCTCCTCAAAAACAATGAAAAAGGAGCGAAGAGGAATCAGATCCAGCCTAAAAGGAACCATGGGTAATGACTCAAAAATGAATAAGACTCACTGTAGTAACATTATATTTCTGACTCTGCTAGATCTTCATTATATGATATATATATGTATAATATATATGTTTCAGATTAACTCTGGATTCAGGCAGAATAGGGGTTCTGCATATGATCCATTTTTCCTATGACTTCTTGAGGTGCCAAAGAGTACAAATTATTATCCTCATTTTTTTTTGTGAAGAAGATCAGTCCCTGAGCTAACATCCATGCTATTCCTCCTCTTTTTGCTGAGGAAGACTGGCTCTGAGCTAACATCTATTGCCAATCCTCCTCCTTTTTCTTTTTTCCCCAAAGCTCCAGTAGATAGTTGTATGTCATAGTTGCACATCCTTCTAGTTGCTGTATGTGGGACGCGGCCTCAGCATGGCTGGAGAAGCGGTGCGTCGGTGCACGCCCGGGATCCGAACCTGGGCCGCCAGCAGCGGAGCGCGCGCACTTAACTGCTAAGCCACGGGGCCGGCCCTATCCTCATTTTATAGATGGGAAAAACCAGACCAAAGGCCTCTTGCTCCATAGCTCCCCAGATGTGTGTCGGTATTAATATGTGAATTGCTCATCCAGCGACTGATAAACACTGGAAGAGTTTAAGTAAAGTAAAGACAAATGAGCAGTGGGCATAGAATTCAGACTTCTGAATTAACCAAGTGTTCTTACGGATGTGCACACAGAGCACACACTCTCTTGTGCCTCAGCATTCCCAGCTCTCAGTTGGTCAGCGGATTCAGGGATGATTTGTCAGTCCTGGTCACGCTCTGGGAAAAACATGGCAACTTTGGCTGTACTTTTGATGAAATGCCATTCCATGTGCAATTCTGGAATGTTGTACCAAGTCTCCTTCGGCTGGAGATGTACTGTGTTGCATCGGCAATCTTTTGGCTTGGCATTTGAATGCCTATGTCTATGTAGACGTTTTTTCGTTTGGTCCTTTGAATCTTGGGACTTAAATTCCTATCATAGGAACATCATGCAAGTGTCTGGGAGGAGTAATTTTGAATAGTAGTGGTGATGAAATCTCTCTTCACTCAGCCTTTTTCTTTGGCAAATATGTGCGTGTGTGTGCCTGCGTGGATACACATTCAAGCACCTGTATATATATACAATTGAAAGATAATTTTTGAGCATCTACCATGTGCGAGGCCCAGTGCTAATTGCTGTCAATTCAAATTAATATAAAATATTTTAAAACTCACAGTGCAGTAGGAGAGGTATACAAATAAACAAGTATTATAAACAAAATAGGAACAGCCTGTTTGAGATACAGGTGTTCAGGGAAGAGGAGAGGGTGTCAGGAAAGACTTTACTTGAGCTGGGTCTTCAAGAATAAGTAGAAATTTGTGGGTGAATAAGAAGAGAGGGTAGTCCAGTCGGAGACGAGTCCACACAAAGATGTGAAAGGGTGTGGCATTTCAGGGAACTGTGGGATGTTTAATGTAGTGTAGCGTCATGCACACAGCGGTGAGTGAAGGGAGATGAAGTTGGTGAGAACAGGAACAAATTTGGAAAGTCTTGAACATCATGTCAGAGTGTGAACTTTATTCTGTAGGTATATGAGAAGCTGACTCAAACTGGGCAGTGATCTGAGGTTGCAAATGGTTATGGAAGTGATACATTATTAAGTTATTTAGGAAAGGTATATAAAGCAAGTATTACATATATTTTTAAAGCTACACTGTGTACCTCAGAGGTTCTCAACCATGGAACTATGGATATTTTGGGCAAGATAACTCTTTGTCCTGTGCATTGCAGGGTGTTTAGCAGCATCCCTGGCTTACAGCTTCTAGATGCCAGTATCACCTGCCCCCCTAGTTGTGACAGCCAAAAATGCTTCTAGATGTTGCCAAATTTCTCCTGGGAGTCAAAACTGCCCCAGTTGAGAACCACTGGTGTACCTGTTGTGGTAGGTACAGAGACAGAGTGAGTTGGAGAGGAAAAAAAACACTTTAGCATAATCTGCAGCAGCTGAGGCAGTCTGTTCTTCCAGATCACTTTGAAGAACTCAAAAACTGTTTTCTGCCAAGTAGCCTTTATCTCCCAAGTAGACTTGGTCTTTTGACTATGTAAATAGGTGGCCTTATTCCTGGCTGTCAGCCTGGGACTACATGAGACCAGGGCATCCACTCTGAAGACTATCCTCTAGCCAAGTGCTATAGGTAAGTAAAATCTGGTATATTCTGGCAGCCAGCAGAGGAAAATTGGTTGTCCTCAGTGATTTTTACACAGGAAGAACGCCAATATCAAATACTTTTTCAGGAAGATAACTCCAGTGACTGTGTGGTATATGTACAGGGAGAAGAGATGAGGGGTCAGGCCCAGAGAGCCCAATAAGGAGGCTGTTCTGTACTTAAGGTAAAAAGTGATGGATATTTGACAGAGGTAGTGACAGTAGGAATGAGGATGGGGCCACCTCAGGAGACAGTTCCAAAGTAGGATTGACAGGATTTACAGGCAGGATTTCACAGGATTAGATGTGAAATGAGAAGGTAGAAGCTGAGGATGACTCCATGTTTCTGGCCTTGGACAATGGTTGCATTCAAACGTAACTGACCATCAGGAATAGAAAAGGCCTACATTCACTTTGATCCCTTTTGCCTTATTGATCTACAATAAAATAATTTTCTAGGTCATTATAAGAGTAGCTATTATAGTTACAACTAATGTGCAAATTCAGAGCCATTATAATTGCTATTAATTCCTATTGATTTCATAGTATCCCATATTAATTCCTTTGGGAATAAACAGCTAGAGTATTTGTGTCTTGCCCTACAGAAGTTCCCATCAAACAGAGGAGGGAAGACATACACATCTACAAAAAAAATCAAATTATAAAACAAAACAAGACTACTAAAGATGGTCCACATAAATGCCGAGTGTGTTTCTGGCAATGAGTTCTGTGAGCTCAGAAAAGGGCACGAGTAGAAACACACATCTGGAGCTTAATCAGATGGAGGTGGCCCTTAGAGGTACATACAAGTTGGCATTGAAAGGTTGTATGGTGTATTCTATCCCCTAGAATAGCGGTTCTCAAAATATGATCTGGGGATCCCAGACCATTTCAGAGGGGTCTATGAGGTCAAAACTATTTTCACAATAATATCAAGATTATATTTACCTTTTTCTCCCTGACTCTCTCACTTGTTTACAGAAGAGTTTTTCAGAGGCTACATGATATGTGATGCTGTCATTACTCTGACAGCTAATGGAATATATCCTTGTGTATCGTTGAGTTTTAAAATTTTCTCTGTTTTAATTTCTAACATGGTAAATATCAGTCTATATATAACCCACATAAACAAAAGCTCTTTGGAGCATCAAAAATTTTTTGAAGTGTAAAGGGGTCTTGAGACCAAAAAGTTTGAGAACCGCTGCTTTAGACAGTCTACTAAAAAGTATGTTTGACCTAAGGAATGACCTAAACTATAACATGTCACCTCAGAAACCCACAATGCCTTGCTCTAGGCCTCTTCATACTGTTTAGGTCATAACTGAATGACCTAAACTACAACATGTCACCTCAGAAACCCACAGTGCCTTGCTCTAGGCCTCTTCATACTGTTGGCTCAAGATCTGCCCTGTTGCTGGTAATTTAGCATCTCTATATATGTGAAATCACTGTTCTGTCTCCTACTTTTACTTTTTTTGCTGATGGAAAAGGATTCTGCTCAATGTTTCCTCAATCTGATGTCTCCTTAGTATGACCTGGAGTCATAGGCTCCCAGACCTCAGTCAAAAACACAGCTCCTACCCTTTAAAATTCTGCATGCGTACTTATAATATTTTTAAAGTATCTAAATTAAATTAGATCCTATTATCCTTCCAAACAAGAAAAAAACCTTAGAACACTGCAACTTTCCTCAAAACTACCCTCCTTACACCCCCAACTAATGCTCATGTAATTGTCTAGAATTTTAGTTCCAACTTGTTTTTAAGCACAACAATTATTAGCAGTAATACAGGTATATGATTGTACTATTGATTTAGATTTGTGAGAATCTGAGGGTTGTAAATTTTCAGAGTCCTTGTCTGTCGGAAAATATTATTATTTCATCCTTATTCTGGAATCGTAATTTGGTAGGGCATACCAAATAGTACATTTCTGCTTGTACGCTTAGGTAATGGGCAAAGTGATTTTTGTTCCTGTTCACAAGCAAGAAAAGAGGTTCTGGCTTCCTGCTTCGTGTAGGGACCCAGCCCAGCTTCCTGCCACATGCAGGTGGTGCTGGGTCCCAGTTCCCAATTGGTGTTAAGACTTCCCCTGGTGGCCTTATCCACTCTTGGTTCCCCATGGGCTGTGCAGCCTTAGTCCTTGCTAACCAATGGGGTCTCCTTTCCATTTTTAATCCACAAAGATGTCCCCTTTTTGTTTTAGATTACAGAGAGCGTATATATTTTTTTTATATATTATATTAAATATTTAATAAATTATATAATGTTAATAAATAAATATATACATTCAATATTGTACCTATCATTCCTACGTGTTTGGAGAAGTGTGATGCTTTTGCCTGTGTTCAACCCCCACAGCTTGACCTAGAGGTCTGAGCCCATATCCTCATAATAGAGCTATGGGATATATTTGCCAAGATCCAGGAAAACTAAATCTTTTGGCCATACCAAAGCAGGCATATAATGCAAAGCACCAATTTAGCTTTTTTAAAGATCCCAAATTAGAGCTGAGCAATGCTGCACTTGGATTGGTTACTGCAAATGAGACAGAACTATTTCATTCAAGTTTATGGTCATGTAGGTTAATTAATTTCTCTTTAGAAATACAGCCCCCAAGACTCTGTGTAATTTAAATAGATTCTACATTCATGCAGAGTGAGAATGGCAGTTGCAATATTTAATTCTTGCTTTGTAAACTTTGAAGGCTAAAAACACATCCTCCCCAAGTTGTGAACACTCTTTATGTCAGAAACAACTCACTAAAGGAAACTTGGAGTTGCTAGGTAACTTGGTGCCTGTGGAAGGCTTCTGATAAAATGTATTTAAATCAGATTTCCTAGAGCAGATGGGCAAACTGAAGTGGAAAATAAATTCAAATGATCTAATATTGGCTTTTCATGCTAAAACTAAAATCTCCTTGTAGTCAAAGCTCACACAGATCTTTTTAACCAGGCAGGTTTAAGGTGGCCTTGCTGCAGAGAGCACACATCTCATTCCCTGCAACATGAAGCCATCTGAGCTTTATGAGCTGAATTTCTTCCCAGAAACTGGGGAAGATCCCTGAAGAATAAACATCAGATGGAGAAGGAAGTGTCTTTGAATGGGTCTGCTTTCCTTGCCTCTTCTCTGGGTAAAATCCTTTCCTATCAAGTTAAAACATCTGATTGGGGTGGTGTTCTCTGTGTTCTTCCAGATCTTAATAATAAAATCAAATAGTCAAAGTGAGGCTGAGCTGCTGGGTAGTGAATCAGCTAAGCTCGAGTCTCCTAGTCTTCAAAGGTTCAGGCCAGGAGCTCTTAGAAACCAGAAGAAACTATGACTTTGTACAGGGTAGGTACATACTATAATGTAGCTATGAGTATCATCCAATAATTGAATTGCTACTACTTGAGTTTACATACGTTGAGAGTGAATAGAAGCTGCCAGTTATTTCTCAGTATTTTTCGTATGAGACCAGAGATACAGGGAGGCAAGCGGTGGGGGTTATACATAACCCTTTATGAGGAATTCTTCAGAAAACTCTCTCTGAAGGAGAAACTTTAGTCAGCTTATAACCTGCTAGAGTCACTTCATTACTTAATTCTCTGTAACCTTTAGAGTTGGTGAATTTGCACAAAAATGATTCAAAAGGAATCATTCAGTTCTAGAACCAAGTAACTAAAGATATCCAAATTCCTGGAAATGATGCCCTAGAGAAGTGTAATCACTTCTCTGATGACATGCATGGAAAATACAGATGAAATAAGAAAAAGAAAGTGATTCCTGAACCCCAGCATATGTGTCTCTTGTTACTCCCCTGTGAGAATTTTCACCATGAGAATAAGAAAAGGGCACTCCAGGAAGAGGAGCCACGGCAGTGGGAAGCATGTGTAAACAAGACTGGCATGGTACTGGACTGCAGTTAAGGGAAAGCCCGGCACGCACTGGACTAGGCTCTTCACCTGCATTAGTTCACTTAATTATCACAGCAAACCTACCTAGAAGACATTATTTTTTTTCCATTTTATAGGTGATAAAACTGAAGCCCCAAGAGGCCTAGTGACTTAAAAGAGGTCACACAGCTCATGAATGGCAGAGCCAGGTTCAGAAGCAGTTCTGCCTGATTCAAAAGCCCAGGCTGCTTCCTTAGGAGACTCAGGGGCCTTGGGAGGGTGTGGGAAAGTAGACATTCTCATATACTGCTAATAGCTATGTAAACTGGTTCAACTTTTTAAAGAGAAATTTAGCAATATCTGTCAAAATGTTAAGTGTACCCAGCATCCGATTCAGCAAAATCATCTTCTAGGAATTTATCCTAGAGATGCACTTTCACGAGTACACAATGACATAGGCATAAAGGTGTTCATAGTGGCATGGTTTGTAATAGAGAAAAACTGGAAACGTCTTAAGTATCCATGAATACAGGATTGGTTAGTAATTTCTGGTAAAACCACACGATAGAATACTCTGCACTCATTAAAAAGAATGAAGTAAATCTATGTGGACATATGAAAAGATATTCTCAATATTGTTGAATTAAAAAAGTAAGTTGCACAAGAGCACGTATTTGTGTGTGTGGCAGGGGTACAACCCTCTTTGTAAAAAGAGGAATGCCTAGCAGCATACACAATTTGCTGTTGTCAGTGGTGAACTTCTGGGGCGTGGGATGAGGACGGTTCTTGATGGAGTGGGGAGGGAAACTTTTACTTTTCACTTCGTACCATTCTAAACTATCTGATTTTTTTTCTAATAAGCAAATATTACTTTCATAATAAAATAAGAAATTTAAAGGCCCTTTGTGAACCTAGAAAATAATAGAAGGTTTTTATAACACAGAAATGAAGTAGGTCAGGATCTGTTGGAGAATAAAGGAAGGCAGATGATGATTAAGGAGCTAATGATTGCCAAAGGTCATTTATGTCTTCACGCTAATTGCCAAGGCAGAGGCACAAAGAACTTGAGCATTGGAGAGAGTGCACCTTGAAGGCAGAAGACCAAAAAGGAAACTCTTCATGATATTTTGGATAACTTGTCAAACCAACCTCCAAATGCTTTGATATTCTCTCCACCCTATTCAGTGCCTGGAATCTTCAACACATTGTCCTGTTCATACAAAACATGAACAGCATAAAAGAAGCCTGGTAGGCAGCTCAGGCATGAAGAGAAGTCTTCCCCCCCGCAAAGCTTTGCTGGAGCACACCATTCTATTCCCAGGATACATGGGGGTGTCAGCGACAGCTGTAGCCCTTTCTGCATGGAAATATTCTTCCTCTGATGTGGACACAGATTGCATTTGCCTGGCTAATCCAGCCACACTCTGGAGAAATGAGAAAAGGCCCAAGCTACCCATATGCGCTATAGACTCCAAAACAAGATGAGCCTATCAAAAGCTTTTTTTTCCACTGCTTTTTCTGAAAATGTCAACATGGCCATTAGTATTTCACTAGTTTTCTTTGCTCTAAGGCCAAAAGGAATTTCTGCTGAGTGAATATCTCTGAGATGCTTCAGACATCTCAGAGCACTTTTTGCAGAAGACATGTCTGAATACTTTTTCTGAACTTAGTGGCATGGAAATATGGTTTATCTATTTTCTCCTAACTGCCCAATGCTTCCTATTCTCATTATTTTGTTCTAGTTAGGTTTCCTTTGGCTGTTAAAGCCATTGTTTGCACTTTCCCTAATAACAATAATGATAGCTAATACTTATTAGGGCCTATTATGACCCACTCACTGTTTCAAGTGTTTTACATAAATTCATTAATTTAATCCTCATTATAAATCTATGAAGTACAGTAGTCCCCCCTTATCTGCAGTTTCACTTTCCAAAGTTTCAGTTAGCAGCGGTCAACCTCAGTCCGAAAGTATTAAATGGAAAATTCCAGAAATAAACAGTTCACAAGTTTTAAGTTTCGTGTCGTTCTGAGTAGCCTGATGAAATCTCTCACCATCCTGATCTGTGCTGCCCAGGGCCTTAATCATCCGTTTTTCCAGTGTATCCTCACTGTATATGCTACCCACCCCATTAGTCACTTAGTAGACATCTGGGTTATCAGATCTATTGTCATCGTGTCGCAATGCTTGTGTTCACGTAACCCTTATTTTATTTAATAACGGCCCCAAAGCACAAGAGTAGTGACGCTGGCAATTTGGATACGGCAAAGAGAAGCTGTAAAGTGCTTCCTTTAAGTAAAAAGGTGAAAGTTCTCAACCTAATAAGGAAAGAAAAAAAAAAATGGCATGCTGAAGTTGCTAAGATCTACAGTAAAAATGAATCTTCGATATATGAAATCGTGAAGAAGGAAAAAGAAATTCGTGCTAATTTTGCTGTCACACCTTGAATATGTATGTATAGGAAAAAACATTATATATAGGGTTTGGTACCGTACCATCCAAGGTTTCAGGCTTCCAGTGGGGGTCTTGGACCGTATCCCCTGTGGATAAGAAGGGACTAGTATAGGTACGTTATTACCTCCATTTGACAGATGAGGAAACTGAAGATTGAGGAGGTGAAGGAACTTGCCCAAGTAGTAGAGCTAGGATTCAAAGCTGATCTGTCTCACTCCAAAGCATGTTTATTTAACCATGTGCTGCGCTGCATCACAACAAAGATGGCAGTCCAATCTTGTAGGAGGCAGCAGGACAGAAAATCTACATAAACCAAGAGAATCCCTGTACTGTCAGCAGTTTGCTTATCTCTTTCCTCTTCTTGACTCCCCCTCCTCTCTAGGGAATTCTCAATTCAGCTTGCTTAACGTGGAGGGACTCTTTACCCAGAATCCTCGGCTCCCCATCAGCAGTGCCTCAAGGCTCTAGCTCCTTTCCTGTCAACTGGAGCCCCATTGGTCTCTTCCTCTGCTGACAACTTTTGCCTTTGTTGGCAGCACCATAAAATTAGCACATATTTTTAAGTATCCTATTATCTAATTATCTGAAATACATAATTTAACACGTTCTTACAATCCTGCCTGCCTCCCCAGGCTTTGAGGGTATATCAGATACCTCTTAGGCTTTACCTCATATCCTCTCAGCCCACCTTTTATTCCAACTTTTGCTGCAGCAACCAGCTATACCCAGGAATAACCAGACAGGGATCTTGTCTCAGTTGGACCATAAATCTACTACGCTTTCTAGCATGAGCTTCTCTCATAACCTGACTGGATGTCTGCAAGAATCTGCTTAATACTTACACATATGCAAACCTAGTCATTCAGAGGGATTAACACCCTTTGGGGGCAACTCTTGACTAATAATGATGGAAGCTGGTGGCTAGAGCTGCTCTCTTCTGCCGCTTGGGCAGACAATTTTGAGACACATTCTAAATAGCCCACAGGGTTGACCAGCTTGAAAATGTCCATTTTTATAGGCTTTCTCTATAAAGAAATTTGGAGAAGAGGCATATGGATGGGGGGACCTTTGAGGAAAGGCATGAAGCGTGAGGATTATTGGTTCTCATGTTAATGCCCATGAGTATCCTCCACAGAGACTCAATCGAGCATCAACAACCAAGTAGAGAGGATGACTTGTCTTCTGAATGTCAGTGAGCCTCACTCCATGGCCACTCCAGTATTGTGCAGTGGGTTCATGAATGGCATGGCCATGGTGACAAGAGTAGAGACTAGGCGTGGACACAACAGTACCAACTCCCTTTCACCAAGGCTGATACAGCTCCTGCCGTGGCTGAATACCCATCCTGCCAGCAGCACAGACTGGCATAGATAAGGCACCATCCTTAAGGGGACTAGCCTGTCAGTTGGTGGCGAGTTGATTATACCAGATGCAATTCTATTACTGGAATGGACATCTACTTTGGATATGGCTTTGCCTTCCTTGACCTCAGTGCTATTGCCAACACCACTATCCGAGGACTTATAGAATATCTTCTTTACTGATATTGGATCCCACACAACATTGCCTCAGACTAAGGGACCCATGTGATGGTAAGGAAGGGTGTGACAATGGGCACATAACCATGGGATTGGTTGGTCTTACAATGTACTTCATCAACCAAAATAATGAATGGCCTATTAAAGTCTCAGTTAAGGTGCTAGCTTGGGCATAACATCCTATGGGGTTGGACTGCATCCTCAAGCATGCAGTATATGCACAGAACCAACAGTGCTGATGCTCCAATAGCTAGAATACATGGATCCAGAAATCAGTGGGTGGAAGTAGGATTGGTCCCTTTCTCCATCATTCTCAGTGACCCACCTGTGAAATTTTTATTAAGGGGAATTTACCCTTATTACTATGAGGAACTAGGGTTGCTACTACACAACAGAGGCAGTAGGGCAGAAGGGAGTGTGTCTAGGATCCAGGGATTCAGTGGGGCATCTCTTGGTTATAACTCCATGCCCGATTATAAGTAAATGGGAACTGCAGCAACCTCAGTCCAAAGGGGCTAAAGCAACTCAGACCCCTTGGGGATGCAGGTTTGAATCACTCCACCTGGAAAGCAACCTAGACCAGCTGAGCTGTTGGCAAAGGGTAAGGGAAATCTAGAATAAGTGGTGGAAGATGAAGATGATCAATATCAATTATGGCCTTAGGACCAGTTGCAGGGGTGGGGACTGGAGCTCATTACATTAACCTTCGTATATGAAGTCTTGAAGCCTCTGTGAAGAAAAATAAAGCAGAGAAAAGGGATAGAGAACAGCAGGGTGGGGTGACTATTTAAAAACAGCAGTCAGGGGCCGGCCCGGTGGCACAAGCGGTTAAGCACGCGCGCTCCACTGCCGTGGCCCGGGACTTGCCGGTTCAGATCCCAGGCGCGCACCAACACACCACTTGGCAAGCCATGCTGTGGCGGTGTCCCATATAAAGTGGAGGAAGATGGGCACGGATGTTAGCCCAGGGCCAGTCTTCCTCAGCAAAAAAAGAGGAGGATTGGCAGATGTTAGCACAGGGCTGATCTTCCTCATAAATAAATAAATAAATGAATGAATGAATGAATGAATGAATAAATAAATAAATAAAGAGCAGTCAGGGAAGCTTTCTCTGATTATGTGATATTTGAGCAGAAATCAAATGAAGTAAAGTAGCAAGCCATATGGGCACATGGGGAAGAACTTTCCAGAGAGAAAGTAGCAAGTCCAGAGGTTCCAAAGCAGGAGCATGGTGGGTGTGTTTGAGGAGGTTAGTGTGGCCAGAGAGGAGCGAGCAAAGGAGAGAGTGGTAAGAGATGTGAGCAGGAAGGCCACTGGAGCCAAGATCGTGAAGGGCTTTGGAGTGAGGACTTTGGATTTCATTCTGTGTGAGATAGGGGGCCATCAGCAGATTTTGAGAAGATGACATGACATATCTTACATTATATAGAGCTCCCGGCACTCTGTGAATTGGCTGTAGCGGTCAAGGATGGGTGCAGGGAGATCAGTTAAGAGACTACTGCAATAGAGTGTTTAGATCTCATTTAAGATGGGTTTTCTGGGTGCGTAAAGCAAGGGCGTGGGGTTGCTGAACATTAGGTCTCAGATTAAGAGTGGGGTTACTGTTCTTTAGGGCTGACTTTGAGCTACTCCTGAGCAAAAACCAACTCTTCTACTTCTTACAAATCTTTTATAATGCATAACACAGCCCAACGTGTCTAGTGGGAAAGGCTCAGAAAATGCCTATGATTTGGGGATTAAAACATCTATTAGTCTCTGCTAAGAATTCATAGAAATAATGTCTCTCCATTGAAAAATTAAGTGATTTGTGGTTCCCAAGATCAGGCCTATCATTTTAATATAGATACCCTGACCACATGCCGGAAAGTATGCTCCTTGCTACATATGTATCTTCTCTTTTAATTCTCATAACAACCCTGGAAGATGGAGTTAGTCTGTGCAGGTTTACAAACAGAGATTTGCGGGTGGTGAGTAAGTTGCCGATGGTCATTAGTGAGTAAGGGACAGAGCTCTGGATTTGAATCAAGGGCTGATTTCAGAGCCCACACTCAACAAGGACAACTCTGAACTATTCACCACAGAGAACTCTGGGGAACGCCCACAATCTTTGGTGGCCTAATCTTATTTTTATGATCTTTCAGATTCTTCTTATTACGAAAAATAACTAACGTTAACAGGAAGAGCTGGTTTTTTAAGTTTTATTTGCCTGGAAGAAAATAATTAAGGCAGTGATTCTATTTGTTGATTAAGATGCCCTAAATTAGAATGATCCTTTTGCTCCTGGAAAATCATTTGGTCCAATGACAAGAGCAGATGGGCATTTCATTCTGAGCTCCTTTTCTGATATCTGTTGCAGTTATCCTGCTGTGTGACTTTTTTCCCCAGAAAGCCATAGTACTGCCTTATTCCTACTTAAAAATAAAAAAATCATTAGTGTAGTTGCATCACAGAAGAAGGCAAAAAAGAGATGTGTGATCTGTCCATGAAATAGAGTAGTTGCCCCACACGAGCTCAGCCTTTTTCACGCGCCAGCTGTGAGCCTGTCCTCGTGCTGGGGTGGAGAAGCTCGTTACTGCTCATAGTAACCAAGAAACACGGCTGGGCAAAGGGGAGAGAGAGACCAAAGGCCCAGAGTGCTCCCACCAAATTGGATCCTGGAAAGCCTGACACTGGGGCATCTACTAGAGTCGCTCGGCAGCCACTTGCTTTTTACAGTGAGACTGCAGGGATAAAGAAGGTCATTCTGGTGGACTGAGCATCGCTCAGCATTTGCCAATGGAGAGAAGCTTCATGGGGCTGGTGGCCACATAGTATAATAGGCGCAAAAGTAGCAGACACTCATTTGTCCAGTCTGCAAATACCAGTTTGGATGTTTTGTTGAATCTGCAGCTCTGCCAGAAGCATAATGAAGTGTCTGCAACTCAGAAACTCTTTCAAGGCTTAGACGCTGTACCTCCCTTTCACTCCTCCTTTCCACTTACATCTTCTTGGCCGCCCTCACTGTTTGCATCGATGAACTTCTGCCACTGGAGTGGTGTGCCCTGCTTAAATGGCATTTCAGAATGGATGTCCCCAGGTGCCTAGCATCCTTGCACAGATTTACGTGTCAGTGGCATATGGCACAAATGGCCTGTCCTTCAGTCTCAGAATCGGTTTAAAATATCTGCCAGGCTGCTGACTTCTTTGGCATAACGCCTTATGGCCCCAGTGTTTGAGGAAGGAGAGCAACATCGTCTGCAAATTACTGAGAGTGAACCTTCTTGTGTAAGGCCAGAATCTGACTTCCTGCCTTTCTCCATTTCTCTCTCCCCTTTTCCCCTGGTATCTGAGCTACAGAAATAAGTATACATTCTGAGGTTGAGTGCCGAGGACAAAGAAAACTTTTGAGAACAGCTTTCATTGTGCTGGTCTCTTTTTGGCCCCACACTTGCTCTTTTTCCATAAAGAGAAGTACCTAACTTGTGCATTTCAAAGACTGTTGCACTTGATCCTCTTAAAAGCCCCTGTGTAGGTATTAGCTCCATTTTGCAGACAAGAAAACTGAGGTTCAGAGGGATTTTAAAATGTTGCCAAAGCATACTATAAAGAAGTGGCAGAATAACTATTCAGACCCAGGTCTGTCTGACCCCTACAGTCCAATTTCTTTTCACTCTAAGTCCGTGCATAGACCATTGTCTGAACTGATATTGTGACCACATCTAAGCGTCTCTGGGGAGGGGGAGACTTTTCACTGCAGTCAGTGGGCAGAGCTCACAGTGCTCAGCGTCTCCATAGGCACTGTCAGCAAAAGCTCCTGGATTCTTCCTGTACAATCTCCTCATCATGCTCCTCTCTCACGGTGTTTAATAGTGGGTCATTGTTGCCGTTTAGTTGCCTGATGGGTTTCTCGATCCTAAATCCAAGTGACGAAGCAGATCCTGCTGTCCTTGGGATTATCCCCTCTTGATGAGTGAGGACCTCAGGATTGGAGACAGCTGACCTGTGGGCAGAGAGAGGGGGATGTCAAAGGTTCCTCCAGCTCAATTTGGATTGATGAACCGGAATAATTCTGGCAGCAGGGCTCAAGGAATTGGGCCTCAACCAGCAACCTTTCTCAATTTTTATGTTCGAGGTGGAGTGTTTTGGCAATTTTTCACTTACACCCTCTCTTTTCCACTCTAGGTATTTGAAAAGCTCTCTATCACCTGGACTAGTTGTCACCACAACTCCAGACAATTATCATTGAACGCACTGCATTCACTGGCTACACTTTCCTGCCTTTATGCTCTACTTAGCAAGAATCTTTCACTTAAAATGCCTCCCAGTTCTTTATTCTGTCATCAAAATTCTATACCTGCTTCACGGCCCTGCTCAATTCATCTCCTCCAAGAAATCTCCTCCAAATCTGTCTACCCCACTGATGGCTTCCTCATTCCAAATTTCTTACATTGATAATAATAACTGCATTTCTTTAAAATTATCTAATTGTTGACTTGAATAAGTAAGACCATATGGCCCAACATGTAAATGTACGCAGATGTACAAATATTCAAAATGAAAAGTAAGTTTTCTTGTTCCAGCTCCCCGGTTCCTGAGCTTTCCAGAGATATCTTAATGTATACGTGCTTTTTAAAAATCCATCAAAGATATATAATTGTTAACATATATTAGAAGTTATGTAAGAGATACTATGCTAAACATAGATGAATTTAGATGAATTATTTCATTGAATCCTCCCAACAACTATATCAGATGGGTACTCATATTATATATATTTTACAAATGAGGAAACATAGGCTCAGAAAAGTAGCTTGCCCATGATCACACAGTTATAATGTGGCAGAATTGGAATTCGACCTCAGGCTGTCTGACTACAGAGCCCAGACTCTTAACCACCATGCTCTGCCTTAAAATGACTCTCTAGTTGTCATATATATATATCTGTGTAGATGTCATATCTATATAGATATCTATATCTATATCTATATCTATATCTATATCTATATCTATATCTATATCTATATCTGGTTTCCCAGCTAGATTAAAAGGTACTTAGGAAGAAGAGAAGCCATGGAGCACAGCTGAAAGAACATGCACTTGGGAATCAAATCTAGGCTATGAAACTTACTAGCTATGTGACCATAGGTAAGTTTCCTAAACTCTTTGAACCTCTGTTTCCTTACCTGTAAAGTGTGAAAATGCTAACTTCAGAGAGAGGTGGGAGTATTGTGAGGATTAGGGGAAATAAAGAATGTAAAGTGCCTGGCACACAAGAGGGATTCAGAAATGGTAGTTACCTTATCAAGGCCATGCCCTTTTTTAAGATACATTTGCTGGCTTCAACTGCCCTGTGCAGAGCAGGAAGGAGATAACCATGTGATGTTTGGCATAATACAGATCCAGCCTTTTGGATGGCAGGAAAATACCACACAGAGGTCCCTGAAAGTAAATGCAAGGCAACAGGCTCTCGCACCTAATGCCCGTGGGGACGGCTCAAAGGGAAGAGCTGGTCATTTGTTGGCTGCTCAAAGAAATGTATGGAATAGTGTGGAAGACTGGCCTAAAGGTCGTATGCATTATAAACCTTGTCTGAGGTCAATGAGCAGAAATGGAGTGTGGAGGAAAAGAAAGACTGAGGAAATACTCTTAGGGACTTTGCCTGGAACATTCTTCCTCCAGATACCCTCATGGTAATTCCTTCACCTCCTTCCAGTCACCTCTTCAGGGGTTTCTCTTGACCTGCAATCTGCCCCCACTCCCACTTTATTTTTAATTTTTTTCATAACACTTTTCACCATCTATCATATGATATAATTATCCTCTTTATTGCACTTGCTTTCATTGTCTGACTCCTCCAGAATGTAAGCTCCTTGAGGGCAGGGGTCTTGGTTTTTATTCACTGAAGTATCCTAAGAACTCACAATAGTGCCTGGCACACGGTAAGTACTCAATAAATATTCATTGGAGGATTATATTTCTCAGATAAGGAAACTGAGGTTCAGTGACTTTAGCCTAGGTGAGTTTGCTAGTTGACAGCACAGTCAAGATTAGAACTGTTTTTCTGCCTCCCAATCCAGTTGTCTTTCTACTAAGTTATTTTTCAGGGTAAAGGAGTATACGTCTAAGATTAAGGAATGATTTGGCTGTTGAGGAATCCAGACTAAACTGGAAACGAGTGCATATAGACAAAATAACTGAACCATAAAAAAGACAGCAGGAAAAAACCATAGATGTGGGTGGTTGTGTTTTTTTTCAAAATTTTGTTTAAGTACCTGAGACTCTGCTGTCAGTTTATCTAGTGAAATAAGATTCATGATCAATGTGTGGAGACAGAAATTTCAGACCTCATTATACACAAACTGAAGATTATTCCTTTGCTGTCACTGCGGCATTTGACACGCCAGTGAAAACAAAAGGAAATCTGTCTCAGATGCTCCTTTTAGCTTTGACAGATGTGGAAATGCATGAGTTTGGGGCGTTAATTTTTGGTTGGATATTAAATGTGAGAGTGTCAGAGATGCAGCTGGAGAAGCTACCATCTAGCTCACAGTTTAGGGCTGAAGCCCCTGCGATGCCCTGAACTTCAGTCCAGGAATCCTTCTCATCTCTACTTCCTTCTCTTGTCTCAAAAGGAAAGGAGGCTTTCTGCCTTGTCCCAGGCTAATCTTCCACCTGAGTTTTTGATCACATCCCCCTTCTCCCACCACTTATTCCCTCTTTCTTGAACCTTAAATCTATCTTTTCCCCACAACATGCAGATAATGCTTGAATCTCCTCCATGCCAAAGCAAGATAATGAAAACCTTCCAATAGTCTCTTGAATCAGTTAGCTATTGATGTGTAACAAAGCACGCAAAAAACAGTGGCTTAATACAATAAGCATTATAATTAATCACAAGTTGAAGAGTCAGCTGGTCAACTGTACTGAGCTGGACCTGACTTTAGCTGGGCCTGATATACTGACTGCACATCCTCATAAGTACGCAGTCAGCTGCCTGGTCGGCTGGGGCACATTGGTCAAGGATGATCTCACTCACATGCCTAGCAATTAGCAGGTTATTAGTTATGGTGAAGGGGGTGACTGCGCCACTCTTCACTTATCCAGCAAGTTATCCAGGCTTGTTCTCATGGTAGCCAGGCAGGATTTCAACAGAGAGAGAGCAGAAGTACACTCTTGAACTGGCATGATATCACTTCCACCTCATCTTATTGGCAAAAGCAAGTCACAAGGCCAGCTCAGGAACAAGGAAATGGACTTCACTTCTTGATGGGAGGAGCTGCAAAGTCACATTGTAAAGGGTGTGGATTCAGGGAGGGATGAAGAGTTAGGGTCAGTTTTGCAATTAGTCTACTAGATCTCTCTTCATCCTTCAGCTTCTGCCCAGATGTCACTTTTCCTTCACATCCAAACTTCTAGAGACAGCAGCTGTCTCTTACTTTGCTTACTTCCTTACAAACCAGTCACTCCTCACGCAAGATAACTTTCTGTTATTACCACCATCTCCATTTTGATGAAACTGCTCTCTTTAAAGACAACAAGGCCTCATACATGAAATACTCTGAAGTGCTTTTGGCTTTCATCTTACTTAACCTCCCTGCACAATCTGACCTGCAGGGTTACTCCCTCCTGCTTAAAACTCTCCTCCCTTCATTTTCTCCCAGCTCTCCTTCTACCCCTCTGATCATTCCTTCTGAAATTCCTTGGGTCACTCACATCCCTCCTCTGGCCAGGCAATGTTAGTGTTCTCTATGTTTCTGTTGTCTCATTTTTCTTGTTTTTTTTCCTTCTCATGTTAAACTCTTCCTGGAATCTAATCCAGTCAAGTGGATACTACCTATATGCATCTTTATTCTAACTCATCTGTTGACCTTGAGGAATAAAGCGTTGATGCCTACTGGAGGTTGCGATGGGCTCCTCAAATGCAAAGTGTGTCTAAAACTGAGCTTAATATCTTTCTTCCAAAATGTGATTCTGTCTTCACTTTCTCTGTTAACAGTTTTGCAATTCTTTCTGCCCTGGGTTTCCTACAACTCAAGATACTAAGTCCTATCAATTCTACCTCCCAAGTATCCCTTCAGACCCCCCTCCCATCCTCACTGCTGCTCCCTGAGCTCAGGCTCTCATCTTCTCTTGCCCAGACCAATGCTAGAGCCTTTCATCAGCTCCCCTGACCCCTTTTTGCAGCCAGAGATCTTTCTGAACTCTGTTACTGAACTTTCTAAATGTGTTACTCCTTTGCCTCATACATTTCCACTGGCTCATTTCTGCCAAGATAAAATCTAAACTCTGTATTAGTGATTATCAGTTGCAAAAAAAAAAAAAGTACCCCATCTCATTTAAGAAAAAGAAGATTTATTATAAAGAATCAGGGGGCCGGCCCAGTGGGTAGTGGTTAAGTTTGCGTGCTCCGCTTCAGTGGCCCAGGGTTCGCAGGTTCAAATCCCGTGCACCAACCTACACAGCACTCATCAAGCCATGCTGTGGCAGCGTCCCACAGAAAAAATAGAGGAAGATGGGCACAGATGTTAGCTCAGAGCCAATCTTTCTCAGCAAGAAGAGGAAGATTGGCAACAGATGTTAGCTCAGGGCCAAACTTCCTCACCAAAAAAAAAAAAGATTCAAGGATGGACTTTGGGTGATTATGATGTGTCAGTGCATGTGCATCCTTGGTAAAAATTATACCATTCTGGTCAGTGATGTTGTTAATGGGAAAGGCTATGCTTGTGGAGGGGTAGGAAGTATATGGGACATCTCTGTACCTTCCTCTCATTTTTGTTGAAAATTGCTCTAAAAAAATAAAGTCTTTTTTTTAAAAAGGAGAAGGAATCAAAAAGAAAGAAAGGAAAGAAGGAAGAGAGAGAAAGAAAACAGGGGATTTTCATGAGGCAAGAAGTATAGCCAGGTAGCAGGGGAGTTGTCAGGGACCACTCTCTCGCTGCCTTCAGTATCTCATCTCTGCTTCTTTCTGTGACTTTGCCTCATTCTCCTGCAGACTTCCCCACACACACTGTCCTCACCCCCCACCCCACTACATTCATCAATGCCCATGGCCTCCTGCAGGCATTCTTAATCCAAGTCTACATAACCTTCATAACTCTTAGAAGAAATTATTGAGAAAAGAAATCTGATTGGCTTAGCTCATGGGTCAAGTAAGGTCATGTAGACAAACATGACAGCCTGAGGTTCACATCTTCGGCAGGAGTTGTAGAGAGGAATATTCTCAAAGAAGACCATGTAGGCTGGGCAACTCAAAGAAATCCACTATATTCCTTAATACGGTATACGGTATTTTTTTAGTCTCAACACCAATTCCTCTCCCACTGCAATGCACTATCCACTCCAAATACACAGAACTACTCCCCATTGCCTAAACACATCATGCTCTTTCCAATACCTACAATATTCTTCCCCTCCTTAACTTCCTGGAAATCTCCTCTTTATTCTTTAATAGCTAGTTTGAATGTCACCTCCTTTATGAAGCCCACCTTTGCCCCTGTTAGTTGCTCTTTTCTTTGGGAATGCTTAGCACTTATACATAGCTCTGTTAGACTATATATCACACCAAATTGAAACTGTTCGACTCCTTTGCTAGATTATGGGCTTTTTTTTTTTTTTAATTGGCAGGCACCATTCCCAGATCTGGTATAGTGACAGGCTCATATTTAGAGGTCCAAAAAGTTTGTTGAATGGATGAAGATGTGAATGACCAGAGCCTCTAAACCAGTGGTTTTCAAAGTGTGCTCCTGGATCAGTAGCATCAGCATCATCTGAGAACTTGTTAGAAATGCAAATTCTTGGGCCCCACCACAGACCTACTGAATCAAAAACTCTGAAAGTAGGTGTGGTAGGAAGAATATTGGCCCTCCTCAAAGATGTCCATGTCCGAATCCCTGAAACCTGTGAATATCTTACGTTACATGGCAAGGGGGAATTAAGGTTGCAGATGGAATCAGGATTGCTAGTCAGTTGATTTTAAAATACAGAGATCATCCTAGATTATCCAGGTGGGCTCAATGTAATCACATGGGTCTTTAAAGGGGGAAGAGGAAGACAGAAAGTCAGAACCATAGAGATGGCATCATAAAAAAGACTTGACCAGTCATTGCTGGCTTTGAAGATGAAAGAGGGACACCAACCAAAGAATGTGGGTGCCTCTAGATGCTGGGAGAGGCAAGAAAATGAATTCAGCCCTAGGTCTTCTAGAAAGGAACTCAGCCCTGCTGAATCTTGATTTTTTGCCCAGTGAGACCCGATTTGGACTTCTGACTTCCATAACTGTAAGATAATAAATTTGTGTTGTTTTAAGCCATTAAATGTGTGATAATTTGTTACAGCAGCAATAGGAAACTTTTACAGAAGGGTCCAGCAATCTGTGTTTAACAAGCCCTCCAGGGGATTCTGAAGTTCCCTCCCACTATGCACTCTAGCACCTGGTACCAAGCTTACAACAACCCTCCTTCTTTCTTGTATTTGCTTGTTTGACTGTCGCTGTACTCTTCACCGCTGCTTCCCAGCTCCTAGACCAGTGCTGGTGCTCAGTAGTGGTAGTAACTAATACTCATTGAGGCAGCCTATGTGTAAAGTGCTGTTCTAAGCACTTTACACGGCTTAACTCATTTAGTTCTTATAATAGCCCTGTGAAGTAGGTAATATTACCATTCCATATTTTATAGATGAGGAAACTGAAGCACAGAGAAGAAAAGCAACTTGCTCAAGGCCCCCCAGTTAGTAAGTGGCAGAGCTAGGATTTCAACTCCCTCTCACCCCAGAGCCTGTGCTCTAACCCTATGCTGTGTGGTTTACAGGGAGGGTACAACATATAATTGATTGGTGAATCAATAACAAACAATAAGTCTTACCAGAGGACTTTAGAAGGATGTTTGGGAAGCATTAGTGGAGTTCTAAAAGGATGTCATCCCATCACTGATTCAGTGGAGGAGTAGAAGACACACTCTTCACTTGTGTGTGTGTAGGACAGAGGACACAGAGAGGCAATTGGGACTGTAGGGAAAGCTGTTCCGGCTAAAGATAGCAGAGGATAAGACTGGAGAGGGTGCACCTCTGGTAGGGATGGTGGCTCCCAGGAATGAGGAAGGTGGGAGTTGAAAGGTAACAGGAGACACAGGGCTGCACCTGCCTTTTCACCATGTTATCACCAACATCGAGCCTAGGCTGGAACCTCAGGGGCCCAGAGCCTGAATCAGCAATATATATTTGTTGAACAAAAGAGAATCTTAAATTTTAGTGTGAAATTTTTCTAGGATCTCCAGGCTTTCATTCCAAAGTGTTCAAGAAAGATCTCTGATTAGATTCATCATAACTCTCAGCTGTGACGTGCATGATACGAGGGCAAAGGTTGAGCCAAAAATCAATGAATGTGAGGAGATGGAGATTGGGGAGTACAGAGAAAACAGGTTCTGATAATGGTCAAGACCTAGTGTCCAAGGAGTGTGGCCACTCCCAGTCAGGGACATGGGGGGCCAGCCGAAGAATGAGATTCTAACAGTTATTTAGTGCCCACTGTGTCAGGCATGGAGCTAGGTGCTTTTCCTGACTTGAGCTCATTGAAGCAAAGTGTCCCAGTATGTGGACAGAGCACAGGAAGAGGAAACCAACGGAAGCAGAAACTCAGAGCTCTGGTTGTCAGACAGGGTCAAGGCCATCTCTCCCCATGGGACAGGCTCAACCTATCGGGTTGGGGCTATGACAGGGTCCAGACCCCAGGGCCCTGGAGATCTAGACAGATATCAGAAAAAGGAACTTTTTCGCATAGAATGAGTTCTGTCATTGAAGCTCAATTATCCTGAATGAGGCACAGAGTGTAGCAGGAGGCAAGGGGCAGAACTATACTTTAGGGAATAAAACAGAAGCACAATGCAGAGTGATGAGGCATTGCCTTCAGGAAAGGAAGAGACAGGGTTGAAGAGAGTGGCAGTGGGGAGAAACTCCTTATTGAAACATTCATTATCTGAGTTCCTACAGTTACAAAGTTAAGTAGATGAGAGGGGATTTCTTGAAGTCAACAAAAGTGATGGTGGGGAACCACTTGAATCTTGTCTCAATTCCTGACCCACAGAATCAGTGAGCAGAATACTTGATTGTTTTATGCCACTAAGTTTTGGGGTAATTTGTTACACACAGTTGATTCCTGGAACACACCTGTTTTAGTATCATTTTACTTTCGTTTCATTTTAGTTTAAGTTTCATTTTCAAGATAAGGTCCCAATCCAACCTTTTTTTTTTCCCTCTTTTTTACCTACTATAGAATTTGGGAAACCCATTTTAAGTGGATTTACTTTCAGTGACCTTTTTCCAGTCTCAAATTTCCTGCAATACTTTGCAGGGAACCCTGCCTCAAGCCCCTGTTGCAGTGTGCGTACAGCAGGCAGAGAGATCAGCAGGCCAGCTGCTGGGAAGCTTGGAAGGCAGGGAGCAGAGGGGGCCTGGGTTATCTGCAGCAGGCCTAGAACTCAGTGCTGCGCGGGTCCACAATGGTGTTGTGGAAAAGGACAGCATTTGGTGCTAGATGGTCCAAGGTTCTAAATCCCACTCAACAGCTATGTGATACTGGGCAAGCTACTCAACTATTCTGAGCCTTAGTTTCCTCAACTATATTATGCGGCTACTAATATTACCATACTGGACTGTTATAAGGCTTACAGTTGATAATCTATGGAAAGTAGCCGCCAATGTTAGTTTCCAAATGAGGATGTCACTCCTATCATAAGACCTACTTTCTATTAATGTGAAAAGGATTATTTAAAAAAATCATAAAAAAAAAAACAAAATGAGAAGAAGCAACACTCAAGTTTCAGTTTCACTCCTTTCTTTCATCTTTAGATCCTTTATATTCACTGTATTCTCACTTCCTACCCTCCCTAGAGGTGTCACCTTTCTAGAAACACAAAATCTGAGTACAATCCAGGGCTCATAGACCCCTAATAATTTTTTAGCTCTTTCTATGTTAAATACAGTGCCGGGTAGTGAAGTTCAGAGAATTTAAGTTATCTGGCCTAGTTCACACAGCTAGTCAGTATGAGAGCCAAGATTGAAAGCCAGATCTCTCTGACCATCAAGCTAAAGCTCTTTACTTAGCAGGCTGTCTCCTCTTCAGTGGCAACAATTTCTCAAAGCAGGTCTGCATCAAAGAGTAACCCAGGGCTTCCAGGGATAGGAATAGACTCGTATAGTTGGAAAGGGTGCTCTAAGAACTCATATCATATCGGGAGGGGCTTAGTGTGGAGCATCATTAGCCCAGAAGGTATAGAGCATAGCAGTGAAGGAGCAGCGCTTTGTAAATAGACAGACCAGGTTAGAATCCACTTAACAGCCGGATGAACTTGAGCAAGTTACTCAACATTCCTCTTACTCAATTTCCCTGTAAATTGGGAATAAAATGAACATTACCAACTTTACAGGGTTGTGTGGGGATCAGGTGGAGATAAGGTTTATAAAGAGTTCAGTGCGAGGCACAGCATATAACAAGTCCCTGATATAGCCAGTCATAATTCATCCTGAAGAGAGTGCGGAAGGCCCTGCCCCTCACCTGCACTGGGCAAACGTGTGCTAGAATATATAACGTGAACAGAATGCATCTGGAAGAAATACAGGCCAGTGCAATAAAACAATCAAATGAAAAATTTGCATATGCTTATTCTTTTCACGTGACCACGGAAATTCAGGCAATTGATGTTTGGAAAGGAATCTGAAGCAAACAGGATGGAGTCAAGCGTTCCCTCACATTAATGTCATGTGACCCCACAGCCTCCAGAGCCATTTCCATCACGCTAAGAAGACCGTGCCCAGAGTGCCTCATTAAAACTTTCCTAACAATAGCTCCACCACCCATGAAAAACTGTTCTCTTCTCCCTTCCTGTGAAATCACCCCAGTTGCCTCTGAATAGAGACTCTCAAATAAACAACATTGAAGTATAATTAAGAAAGTTCCTTCCTCAGTTTCCTCTTTGTTGTGCACCTTAATGATATTCCACCGCGCTGAGAATCCGCTGGATGGAATACCTGGCCCTCACCCCAGGCTGTGTTTGTTTATTCCACCTTCTCCTTCCTCAGAGGCAGCCAGCAGAAACTTTCTAGAAAGAGGAATTCTTTTGAAAGCCATTAAGCTTCCCTCCAGCACTCTGACCTCCCTAATGTCCTTTTATGTGGATTGTTTTAGTGTGGGTGCCTCTGTCCAAAAAACCAGAAGAGAAATATTTCTATTTGAAGAAAACTGGAATCAATTGGCCTAGATCTCTCAGTCTTAGAAGAACTTAGAGACAGTGATACGGGGACTACATAGCCAGGCATGACTTAATGATTGAAGAGGTTTTTTTCTCTTCTAACTGGCATATGAGTTGTCACAGGCTTTCTGCATTGTGACATCTTGTTTTCCTTAAATAAATTTTTTCATTTGGAATTCCCATCTTCCCATTATCAGTGAGAATGCTATCAGAGTCCCCTTCACAACAATATAATCTGGGCCATATCCCTATTTCTGTACTGATTCTTGGTGCATTATCCTGACTGAGCCACCCAAGAAAGTCAGAATCTGCACCAAGTCTGTCTCCAGGGTACTTGTGAAAATACAGTTAGCCTGTCCTGCTTTCTCTTAGCTATCTGTCTTTGATATGGATCTCTCTTCTACCAGGCTTTGTGTAAGGCAAAGACTCTTTCTGGAGGCATTCTTTGCATTAAAAAAAAAAAAAAGGGTGTATTATCAGTGAGTATCAATTACAATGAGGCATTTTTAGTGGGACTTGACAATGTCAGGAACCAGGGAACAGTGGCCTCTGAGCTGAGATCCTGGCAGCTGCATTTTATTAACCTGAGTCAGGGTGCTAAACTGATTTTCAGACTTGATTGACAGAACCCTTTCAGCATAAACCCTGCAAAACTATTAGGAGGAAACAATCCCATCGAGGCATTCTGCCTGTAATAGTTTTAATGCAGAAATGCATTTGATCAGCAGCATGCTGAGCTCATATCATTTCCAGAGTGAGTAGCAATGTGGTTCCAGTGTCATTTACCACAACCAATTATGGTACACCCTGACAACGTTTAAAACAAAATTGGATTAAGAAAAATGCACTCTCAAGACTGTGGACGGAGAGGCAAAATACCAGAATTTTCAGTGGGTCTCATTTCACTTCTCTTTTATTACAAGAATAAGCTAAAGAAGAAGAAGAAAAAGAAAAAACACTTGTAGGGGCAAGAGGTTGAAAGAAAGCATAAAAAAGTAGGATATAATTGCAATTCGATGACCTATCCTTTTCCTAGGTACTCTTGTCCGTTGCTGCAAATCTTCCACATACAAGAGTCGGACAGCCTTTCTTTAAGCACCAGATTCACTTTCCCAAATCAGAGAATTCATTTCACAGCCTTCCTCCCCAATTCTTATCCTCCACAAAACACACTAGTTCTGATGAGTAAAAATCCCTCTGATATAAAACATCAGCCATAAAGCCACTGTTGTGTTCAGAAGATTCTATTCCAATGCCAATATTGGCTGATCTATGGACCAATGGAGAGATGTCTTCCAGAAGTCTAGAGATGTCTTCTGGAGGAAGGCAATGAAAAATAGGGATATCATGCTGAGATAAGCAGCGTTGATATTCTGGCATCACCCACACACATATTTAGAAACAAAAATGTTATCGGATAATACACACTGTAGTATAACCTGCTTTTTTTCATTCAGCAATATGTTGTGAACATTTTTCCATGTCAATAAGTATGGATCTATATCACATATTCATAGCTGCAGAATATTATTGAATCATCATTATTTTAACTAATCCTTTTCTGATGAACATTTAGGCTCCCCTCCTTTTGCTTCTCTTTTAAATGGTATTGCAACAACATCCCTGCACATCAAACTTTAATGTGACTAAGAATCGCCTGGGATATTTTAAATATATGAATGCATGGCCCCACATCTAGAGATTCTGCTTCAATAAGAAAGGCGTAAAATCCAGGAACCATAAAGAACAGAGTTCAAATAGAATCATCTCCACTTACCGCGATAGTATCTTCATGAAGTCACATAACATCTCTGGGGCTCAGTTATTCCTGCAACTGTAAAATGGTGAAAATATCTCATTGGGTTTTGTGAAAATTAAATAAGATCACAAATGTAAAGTACTTGGCATATAATAGGTACTCCATAAATGTTCACTCTCTTTCTCCCTTCTGAGACCAAACCATGATTATCCATCAAATTCAGCCTGTCGTGTACACACAACCTTAATAAATATATTTTTTCTTTTTTTTTATTAAATACATTTTTCAATGGCAACTACTTGAACCACTAACTAGCAAGTTTAAAATCATTTGGAAACCAGGTTTGTGATCCAAGGGAATTTAAAGTTGTTGACACAGTCTTTTTCAGAACCAATAAAGGTCAGTGTTCATTCTTTGGAAACCCATATGGTTTCATGTCCCTCACATTTCTCACCATGCTGGCCTAGCTGTTTATTTATTAATGATTTCCATCATGAAACCATTGTTATGTCAACTTCCTGTGATGGCCTAAGAGCACACAAAATCATCATTTTCCTACAAGAGCACAAAGCATCCAATGTGACGTTATCATTTTATTAATAGCCATTATGCCAATCCGTTTATAATGGCTTTTTCAGTTAGACACTTGCACAGTCGTGTAACAATCATGTGATTTGTGCATTTTCACCAGTATACATATTAAAATCTCTGACAGATTGCTAATGAGCTGATGTTGGAATTACAGAGTAGTCTGTTATCATTTGTCCATTCACAGTTTCCTCACCAGCCCATCTGTGCTCGGAACAGAGCCACCACAGAGCGTGCAGGCTGGGACAGTTTCTCCATTTACACCTTTAGCCTTCAGAGGCCTCTGGGAAAGCCTGTCCCTAATTAAAGATTTTAACAAACATATTGCCAGCTTTCTAACACTGTTATTAAATTGCTCTCTTTTGTTAGAAAAGGTGCTTTGTCAGCAGTTTGTAGATTTAGACATTTAGTATGTGTTTCTGTAGCCCTGCAAAATATTTGTGTTTTTAGAACAATTCAATTAGTATGTTATGCATATATGTATCTGCATGCACAATAAATACACACGGCATGCATGCTATCAAAATCCTGTATAATTATTCAGACTCACAAGGACAGACAAAGAAACATGGTGTGTTTTTATGGACACACAGACGTCTGTACAGAACAAGGTGGAACTGAATACTCCAAGGTTGGAACTGTTAAAAAAAAATGATCAGATTGAGATCACGGCTTAGATAATTTGGGGCAAGAGCAAAGAACCTTTTATCCGAAATATTTGTATAATTAAGGTACATTGAAAAAGACTCTGATTCCCCTGGTAGAATATACCTAGTTGAGAGGACAGATGTTCCCCTGCACTAAAGGTTTAACTATTAGAGTGGTGGTTCTCAATCAGTGTGGGTGTGGTTGGGGCTGAGTGGGGAAGGGGGCCATGGAGTCAACCAAGGAGCTTTTGCAATACCCTCTCTCACCACCACCATCAAATATGGACTCTCCCCCATTACACCCAGTTGAGAATCGCTGCTCTAGAGGTCTGAGGGAACAACAGAGATGACAGAGCTGAGAGCTTGCTGCCCCAGGAAAAGGCTCTGAGATCATTAGTATTGGAAATGGGTTCATTTTCACTCTCTGCAGGTGATCATAGAGAGGGTGGCCCCTCTGGTAATAGCCATTTAAGGTTTTCTAATAAAGTCATCCCCCGAGTGAATACTGAGAGGCCTGCGGCCTTCACCACCAAGATAAGAATAATAACTCCCGGGGGTCCAGCACCTTGGAGATCAGAAGATGACTCTGAATGCTGCTTTGGATTGTCATTTCCACCAGTGACACTGTGACACTGAGGGACTGTGAGATGTATCTCCCAGTGTGGAAGCTTTGTGGCCACTTATTACTCTGAAATTTTAATGTAAGTTTTGATACTTTGATTTAATTCTTGAATTCAATACAAGGAAGTCTGAGGAAGATGCCACAAACCATAAGGCAAGGTCCTTGTCCTGAAGGAATTTGCACACTAGAGAGATAATACACATACATAAAAACCATACGCTATACCTAACACCACAAGGTAGCCAATGCTAAGACAGATGATTGGCACAAACACAGGGGATTTCAGAGGTCAGAGACATCACTTCTAGAGAGGATGAATTAGGAAGGTGTAGGACTCAGTGTTTGAGAGAGGGGGAGAAGATATTGTGAGCTGGAACAATGGTGAAAAAGAATAGGAATATTTGGGGAACCTTGAATAGGCTGCTTTGGCTAGAGCAAAAGTTTGTCATGGGACACCGAGAAAGCAAGGTTTCAAAGGTAAAGGGCCACTCTGTCAATGCTAAGGATCTATACTTTTTCTTCTTTTTTTTTTAGTTAATTGTTTTATTTATTTTTCCCCTTTTAAATAGACTTATTTTTAGAGCAGTTTTTGGGTCAAAGAAAATGTGAGCAGAAAGAACAGAGAGTATACAAGAGTATACTCCCTACCCCCACACATGCACAGCCTCCCCCACTATCAATATCTCCCACTCGAGTGGTACATTTGTTACAATTGATGAACCTACCATATTGTCATGTCAACTGATAAACCTACATTAACACATCATTATGACTCAAAGTCCACAGATTATATTAGGGTTCACTCTTGGTACTGTACATTCTATGGGTTTTGACAAATGTATAATGACATGTATCCACCATTATAGCATTGTACAGAGTAGTTTCACTGTCCCAAAAACCCTCTGTGCTTCGCCTATTCACCCCTCCCTTTCCCCCTAATCCCTAGCAACCACTGATCTTTTTATTGTCTCCACAGTTTTTCACCTTTTCCAGAATGTCATAGAGTTGGAATCATACAGTATATATAGCCTTTTCAGACTGGCTTCTTTCATTTAGTAATATGCATTTAAGTTTCTTCTATGTCTTTTCATTGCTTGATAACTCATTTCTTTTTAATGCTGAATGATATCCCATCGTCTGGACATATCATAGTTTACTTATCCATTCACCTACTGAAGAACATCTTGGTTGCTTCCAAGTTTTGACAATTATGAGTAAAGTTGCCGTAAACATCCATGAACAGGTTTTTGTGTGGACATAATTTTTCAGCTCCTTTGGATAAATACCAACAAGTGTGTTTCCTGGATTGTATGCTAAGAGTATGCTTAGTTTTGTAAGAAACTGTCAAACTATCTTCCAAAGTGACTGTACCACTTTGTATTTCTACCAACAGTGAATGAGAGTTCCTGTTGCTCCACATTCTCGCCACCATTGGGTGTTATCAGTGTTCTGAATTTTGACCATTCTAATAGGCATGCAGTGGTATCACACTGTTGTTTTAATTTGCATTTCCCTATTGACATATGATGTGGAGCATCTTTTCATATACTTAGTTGCCATCTGTATATCTTCTTTGGTGAGGTGTCTGTTAAGGTCTTTGGTCCATTTTTTAATTGGGTTGTTTGTTTTCTTATTGTTGAATTTTATCAGTTCTTTATATATTTTGGATAACAATCCTTTATCAGATATGTCTATTGCAAATATTTTCTCCCAGTGTGAAGCTTGTCTGCTCATTCTCTTGACATTGTCTTTCAAAGAGCAAAAGTTTTTTTATTTTAATGAAGTCCAGCTTATCAATTATTTCTTTCACGTATCAGACCTTTGGTGTTATATCTAAAAAGTCATCACCAAATCCAAGATCATCTAGATTTTCTCCTATGTCATCTTCTAGGAATTTTATAGTTTTGCATTTTACATTTAGGTCTATGATCCACTTTGAGTTAATTTTTGTGAAAGGGGTAAAGTCTGTGTCTAGATTCATTTTTTTTTTTTTTTGCATGTGGATCTCCAGTTGTTCTAGCACCATTTGTTGAAAAAACTACCTTTTCTCTATTGTATTGCCTTTACTCCTTTGCCAAAAATCAGCTGACTATATTTGTGTGGGTCTATTTCTGGGCCCTCTACCCTGTTCCATTGATTTACTTGTCTATTCTTTCACCAGTACCATCCTGTCTTGATTACTACAACTTTATAGTAAGTCTTGAAGTTGAGTAGTGTCAGTCCTCTGACTTTGTTCTCCTCCTTAATATTCTAATGGCTATTCTGGGTCTTTTGCCTCTCCATATAAATGTTAGAATCAGTTTGTCAATATCCACAAAATAACTTGCTAGAATTTTTATTGGAATTATGTTGAATCTATAGATCAAGTTGAAAAGAACTGACATTTCGACAATATTGAATCTTCCTATACATGAACACAGAAGATCTGTCCATTTATTGAGTTCTTCTTTGATATCTTTCTTCACAGTTTTGTAGTTTTCCTGGTATAGATCTCATACAAATTTTCTTAGACTCACACCTAAGTATTTCATTTCATTTTGGGGGGTGCTAATGTAAATGACATTGTATTTTTAATTTCAAATTCTATTAATTCATTGCTGGTATATAGGAATGTAATTGACTTTTGTATATTAACCTTGTATCCTGCAACCTTGCTATAATTGCTTATTAGTTCCAGGAAGTTTTTTTCTGCCAATTCTTTCAGAACTTCTACAAAGATAATCACGCCTTCTGCAAATAAAGACGGTTTTACTTCTTCCTTCCCAATCTGTATACCTTTTATTTCCTTTTCTTGTCTTATTGCATTAGCTAAGATTTCCAGTACCATGTTGAGAGGGAGTAATGATAGGGCACATCCTTGCCTTGTTCCTCATCTTTGCAGGAAAGCTTCAAGTTTCTCACCATTAAGCATGATGTTAGCTGTAGGTTTTTTGTAAATGTTCTTTATCCAGTTGGGGAAGTTCCCCTTTATTCCTAGTTTTCTGAAAGTTTTTATCATGAAAGGATGTTGGATTTTGTCACATGTTTTTCTGCATCTATTCATATGATCATGTGATTTTTCTTCTTTAGCCTATTGATGTGATGGATTACATTAATTGATTTTTGAATGTTGAACCAGGCTTGCATACCTGGGATAAATCCCACTTGATTATGGTGTATAATTCTTTTTATACATTGTTGGATATGATTTGCTAACATTTCACTGAGGATTTTTGCATCTATGTTCATAAGAGATGTTGGTCTATAGTTTTCTTACAATGTCTTTGTCTGGTTTTGGTATTAGGACCATGCTGGCCTCATAGAATGAGTTTGGTAGCATCCCCTCTGTTTCTATCTTCTGGAAGAGATTGTAGACAACTGGTACAATTTCTTCCTTAAATGTTTGGTAGAATTCACCAATGAACCCATCTGGGCCTGGTGCTTTCTGTTTTGTAAGGTTATTAATTATTGATTCAATCTCTTTAACAGATATATGCCAATTCAGATTGTCTGTTTCTTCTTGTGTGAGTTTTGGCAGATTGTGTCTTTTAAGGAATTGGTCCATTTCATGTAGGTTATCAAATTTGGGGGCAAACAGTTGTTCATAGTATTCCTTTTAATGTCTGTGGGATATGTAGTGATGTCCCCGTTTCATTTCTGATATTAGTAATTTGTATCTTCACTCTTTTTTTTCTTAGTCAGTCTGGCTAGAGGCTTATCAATTTTATTGATCTTTTCAAAGAACTAGCTTTTGGTTTTGTCTATTTTCTCTGTTGATTTCCTGTTTTCAATTTCATTGATTTCTGATCTAATTTTTACTATTTATTTTCTTCTGCCTACTTTGGATTTAATTTTTCTTCTTTTTCTAATATCCTAAGGTGGAAGCTAATATTATTGATTTTAGATCTTTCTTCCTTTCTAATATATGCATTCAATGCTATAAATTTCTTTCTTAGCACTGCTTTTGTTGCATCCCACAAATTTTGATAAGTTGTATTTTCATTTTCATTTAGTACAAAATATTTTTTAGTTTCTCTTGAGAGTTCTTCTTTGACCCACATGTTATTTAGAAGTGTCTTGTTTAATCTCCAAGTATTTGGGGATTTTCCAGCTATCTTTCTGTTATTGATTTCTAATTTAAATCCATTGTAGTCTGAAAGCAGACATTGTATGATTTTTAGTCTTTTAAGTTTTTAAAGGTAGTTTTATGGTCCAGGATGTAGTCTATCTTTGTGTATGCTCCATGTGAGCTTGGGAGGAATGCGTATTCTGCTGTCGTTCAATGAAGTAGTCTATAGATGTCAATCATATCCAGTTGATTGACAGTGCTGTTGAGTTTAACTATGTCCTCACTGAGTTTATGCCTGCTGGATCTATCTACTTCTGTTAGGGGAGTGTTAAAGTCTCCAACTATAGTAGTGGATCCATTTATTTCTCCTTGCAGTTCTATCAGTTTTTGTCTCATATATTTTGGCACTCTGTTGTTAGGCATATACACATTAAGGATTATTATGTCTTCTTGGAGTATTGACCCCTTTATCATTATGTAATGCCCCCTTTATCCCTAATAATTTTCCTTGCGCTGAAGTTTGCTCTGTCTGAAATTAATATAGCCACTACAGCTTTTTTGGTTAGTGTTAGCACAGTATATCTTTCTCCATCCTTTTACTTTTTTGTGTGTGTGTGAGGAAGACCAGCCCTGAGCTAACATCCGATACCAATCCTCCTCTTTTTTGCTGAGGGAGACTGGCCCTGGGCTAACATCTGTGCCCATCTTCCTCCATTTTATATGGGATGCCGCCACAGCATGGCTTAACATGCGGCGTGTCGGTGCGTGCCCGGGATCCGAACCGGCAAACCCCGGGCCACCACAGTGGAGCACGCGCACTTAAGCGCCTGCACCACCGGGCCAGCCCCTCCATCTTTTTACTTTTAATCTTTAAGTTTCTTTATATTTAAAGTGAGTTTCTTATAGACAGCATATAGTTGGGTATTGCTTTTTGATCCACTCTGACAATCTTTGTCTTTTAATAGGTATATTTAGACCACTGATGTTTAAAGTGATTACTGGCATAGCTGGATTAATATCTTACCGTTTTCTATTTGTTGCCCTTGTTCTTTGTTCCTATTTTAGTCTTCCACTCTTTTTCTGCCTTTTGTGGGTTTAATTGAACATTTTATATAATTCTGTTTCCTCTCCCTTCTTAACATATCAATTATACTTCTTTTTTTAACTTTTTTAAGTGGTTGCCTAGATTTTGCAATATATATTTACAACTAATCTAGGTCTACTTTCAAATAACACTATACTGCTTCCTGGGTAGTGCAGGTACTGTTTAATACAATACGTTCCTAATTCCTCTCTCTCGTCTCTTGTATCATTGCTGTCATTCACTTCACTTATTCATAAACATATATATACACACATAAGCATACTTAAATACATTTTTGCTATTATTATTTTGGACAAACTGTTATCTGTTAGATCAATTAAAAATAAGAAATTTTTTAACTTTCACTTATTTCTTCTCTAATGCTCTTCCTTTCTTTATGTAGACCTAAGTTTTTGACCTATATGAATTTCGTTCTCTCTGAAGAATTTTTTTCAACATTTCTAGCAAGACAGGTCTACTGGCAGCAAATTCCTTCAGTGTTTGTCTGAGAAAATCTTTATTCTTCTTTCTCTTTTGAAGGATAATTTCACAGGCACAGAATTCTAGATTGGTGGGGGTTTTTTTTCTCTCAACACTCCAGTCTCTTCCTGTTTATGTGGTTTTTGAGAAGAAGTCAGATGTAATTCTTGTCTTTGCTCCTCTATAGGTAGTTTTTTTCCTTTGGCTCCTTTCAAGATTTCTTCTTTCTCATTGATTTTCTGCAGTTCAAATATGCTATGTCTAAGCGTAGTTTTTCTTTTACACTTATCCTACCTGATGTTCTCTGAACTTCCTGGATCTATGGTTTGATGCCTAAGATTAATTTGAGGACATTCTCAGTTATGATTGCTTGAAATATTTCTTCTGTTCCTTACTATCTTTCTTCTCCTTTATAGTATTCTCATTATACCTTTTGTAGTTTTCCCACAATTCTTGGATATTCTGTTCTATTTTTTTTTTCAGTCTTTTTTCTCTCTGCTTTTTAGTTTTGGAAGTTTCTATTGACCTATCCTCAAGCTCAGAGATTCTTTCCTCAGCTGTGTCCACTCTACTAATGTGCCCATCAAAGACTTTCTTCATTTTCATTACAGTGTTTTTGATCTCTAGCATTCCTTTTTTCATTCTTTCTTAGAATTTCCATCTCTTTGCTTACATTCGCCATCTGTTCTTGCATGCTGTCTACTTTTTCCATTAGAGCTCCTTAGCATATTAATCATAATTGTTTTAAATTCACAGTCTGATAATTCCCTGCCATATCTGAGTCTTGTTCTAATGCTTGCTCTGTCTCTTCAAGCTATGGGGTTTTTTTTCTTTTAGTATGCCTTGTGATTTTTTGTTGAAATCTGAACATGAAGTACTGGGTAAGAGGAACTGCAATAAATAGGCCTTTAGTGATGTGGTGGTAAGGTGTGGGGGGAGGGGAAGCCTTCTATATTCCTATGAATAGGTCTCAGTCTTTTAGTGAGCCAGTACCCCTGGGCTGTGAACTTCACAAATGCCTCTCAGTTCTTCCCCCCATCTGAGGTGGGATAGGATGGCTGGAGGGAGCTGAAGTGGGGTATTTCCCTTCTCATAGGTTGGTTAGGCTCTGTCAAAACCCCAATAGGTTAGGCTCTGGTAAAATAGTTTCTCTTAAGGGTGGGCCTTCTCAAATAAAAAAGAATGCTCTGGTGTATTTCAATATGGCCACTTTTCCCCTCCCCCTGCCAGAAAGACAAGGGGAATTTTGATTTTTCTCCAGTTTTCTTTGTGAGAACCTGGTAGAGCTCCAAGAGGTAAAGCTCACAAAAGTGTGAGGACCCCCCTGGAGTTTTTAACTCACAGACCCAACCACACTGAGCTTCCAGCAATTTTTCAATTACAGTTCAAGTTTTCCTACTCCTGGCACTGGTTTCTATGGAGGTTTCTGCTCAGGTAGGTTGTGATTCTCTGTATCTACTTGTCTGTCTCTCCAATCTGCGGGGCAGTGATTTGCCCTATGACCTCACTTCTCTGACAGATATATGAAGAGTTATTGATCTTTCAGTTTATTCAGCTTTTTACTTGTTGTTTGAACAAAATGGTGACTTCCAAGTTCCTTACATGCTGGACTAGAATCCAGAAGTCTGTACTTTATCTTTTAGGCAGCATGGAATTATGAAAGAGGAATGGGTAGGTTGATTAACTGGTTGGTAGGTTGGTTTTTAACAGGACGATGAGTTGATCAAAAGTTATTGTGTAATGGATTTTGGAGCCTAGGCAGCTCTCTGTCTTGGCTGGCTGTAATCTGATCTAAGATGACCAAGGCTGGGACAACTGGGGTGACCTGGATCTGATCAATGGGTCTTTCACTCTACAGCAGGCCAGACATGTTTTTCCTCATGGCCATGGCAGAGGACAAAAGTGAAAACAAAAATGTGCAAGCTTTTGCTTGTATCACATCTGTTATCATCCCATTGGCCAAAGCAAGTCACATGGTTGAGCTCAGCCTCAAGGGGTGAGGAAATGGATTCCACCTCTTGATAGGGGAACTGCAAAGTCACACGGCAAAGGACAAGGATACAGGAAGGGGTAAAGAATTTGGGCCATAAATGCAATCAGTCTACCTCACCTGGATTCAAATCCCAGCTCCTCTTACCACGTAGACACAAGCAAGGCACTTGAAAATTGGCATATAAAAAGAGCTTACGTCTTAGCGTGATTGTTCGCATTAAATAAAATGACTCATGTAAAACACTTAGCATAGTGCCCAGCCCACATAAATAAATAAATATGAAGGTACTCTATTGTCTGCATTTGGTGGGAGAAAGATGAGTTGGGATGCATATGGTCATTTGGGGTTGTAGGCCTCTACTAGGTGATATAAAAGGAAGTGAAAAGGCCCAGCTATATTTGGGAGGAACAATAAAGGACGAACCTTCAGGAATAGGTGTCCAAAGGCCTTAGTAATTAACACAATGGTCATGCCATTGACAAAAGCAGGAAAATCAGGAAGGTTGCTGGCTTGGGGACAGACGGCTAGATGTCCACTCCACCTGGATCTCTAGCCTAGTCTCTGGGAGTTTCATGAAAGGATGTGGAGACAGAATGTTCAACAACTTTGCTCAGCATGGCACAAAACATGGTATTTAACAATCCACCAAACCAGAGTTTTCATTTGGAAAATCTGCTATTGCTTACCATTTCTTCTACATTACAGATGATCACTCCGAAGAAAACTTGGAAAGACAACTCCTCATTAGTCTGATTTCCAAGACAGACATTAATTCAGGACTCCGTCCCAGTGGAAAGGTGATTGTCCTTACATTCACAACAGATGCCAGAGGTCAGGGTGATTGAGGGGTTTTTACCCAATCTCATGCCTCTAGTTTTTGTAACAACTTTCAGTCTAAAGGGCGTTCACTTGTACTAGAATAATTCCAAGTGCTAACTCTAAAGAAGTTAGCTTATTAGCTGTTATCAGCTTATTATCTTATCAGCTTATTAGCTGTTTAAGCTTTATTAGCTTAAACAGCTGCCAGCCAAACAAAATAGCAAATTTCCCATGTAGAATGATTTAGTGCAGCACGACTAGGATAAATAATGAAGGCATTTGTTTATGCCTACTTACAACAATTCCTCATAGGCAAAAGGGGAAGAAAACATCATTCTAAGCCTGAGAAGGCAGCCGGTGCAGTCTCATCAAAAATATGCATTTTCTTTTGTAGTCAGAGTGTGAGTTTGCTCTGCTTCACCTCCTGGCCTGGGCTCCTCTGATATCCATGTAATTTAAATGAGAAAGTCATTCTAAGGAGTCATCACATTTCAAAGAAGTGACCCTTTTTGAATGTTGAAAGGATCCCCAGTGTTTGGGTTCACTCCCGGGTGAGGTGGCGTCATCGAGTTCTTGCGATGTCATCCAGAGAAACACACCTTGGAAAGTCTAAACACGAGTTGTTTACCTTGTCTTTTTGCTTGTTGTGCAAATGGGCCTCAGCTTTGGATAGGAAACAAGCACATTTCAAGCTTAGTGTAAGTCAAAATTCATCACTGCTATCAGTCAAACCCTGACAAAAAATGGAGTTTTTATTAATTCTTGGAGTTGCCTGACTTCCACCATGAACTTCGTGGCTAAGAAAACTGTAGCATCCTCCAAATGACCCCAAGTTGGGCTCAGCTTCGAAGGGCAACTCAGTTGAGGCACTTTCCTCTCTGTTCTTTCTCCTGAGGAATTGGTTCCTCTCAGTTCCCCCATTTACATCTTGCTCCCCAGAAAGGAACTCCCAGTCCTCCTGGAAACAGAATCACTCAAGCAACCATGCTGATCACAGTATCATATTTCAGTCTGCATCCAGACACGGATTTCCAACCTGTCCTGAACTTCATAGATCTTCACCCTGTCCCAGAGCTACTGTTTTCCTAACATCCCCACTGGCCCATACTGAGTGAGGTTTGTTGGGAGAAGTCCCACCAGAGTCACTCTCCAGACAGCCTAATTAAAGAAAACTGCTTCTCCATTTAGGGTTCATCCTCTGATAACTGGCTTCTGTCTTTGTGGCATAGAGCTTTCTATACTTTCTCAACAGCTCAAATGGAAGTGCTTTCTCTCCCTTTTACCTGCCAAATTAGGTTTAAAGAGAGGGTGCCTGGTTCCTGGATCCTAGGAAGGTGTTAAATTTCTCGCTGCTGGGAAATCCTGCTAGAGACATTAACACCTACCTCTTGGCTCAAGAGTGGGTGTTAATGTTCTCGATGCCAGGATATCTTTCATCCAGGGCTTTTCCTCTAGCTAGCACTCAGCCAGTGCCAGGGCCAGGGAAAGCAAGTCAAACCAGACTGGCCCCCTGACAGTGACGAGCCTCAGTTGGTGAGCACTAAACCAGCAATTCCAACTTTTTAATCACTTCTAAAGCACTTTGAAGAAGAAGACAGTTCCAAAGACTGAGAATATATAGGTCTTGGAAAATACTCCTTTTAATAATAATAAATTTGCATACCATCTCTAATTTACCAAAGCAATCTAATTTACCAAAGCAATTTCACATAAAAATAACACAAACCTTTCACTGGAGGTTTACTTAACACACATTAATTCTCACCAGAACCCTGAGAGGCTAGTATTGTCATTGTCATTTTACAGGTGACTTCACAGGCTCACAGAGGGTAAATAGTGGGCACTCGTCACACTGAGCCTTGTTTGGCTGCCAAGTTTTTGCCCCTAAACACAGCTCCCTACTGGATTGCTAATCCTAACAATAACCTTGTGAGAGTGCCAGGGCAGGTGCTATTTTATAGACCAGAAGCTGGGAACATTTTGACCAAGAACAAAAAGTAGAAGACTTTTGACTCAAGCCCAAGTCCAAATGAGTCCCGACTAATGTCCTTTCTACCAGACCACACTGCTGATGACCATCCCAACAGCACGGCACTGACGACGCTTTCCCCGAGGCTTCACTATCCATCTATTCTTTCAGACAACGTATATTTACTGAACTCTTACTATGTGTCAAGCACTGCATTGGGTGTGAAGAATTTAAAAAATAAAGAATCAGATGAGACCTTGCTCTTGCCTGCATCCAGTAGAGGAGATAGGCAGGTATAAAGGCAACTCTGATATAAATCAGAGAAGTAATCGTTGCCATTTCAATGTACAAATGATGGTAAATCAAGTTTGAAGGAGGTTGAGATTCATCATCCCCACAGAAAATACATGATTACCTGAGAGCGTGGAAGGGACCCATTCACTAAGCTGACCTCTGCACTCCAGCAACTCACTGAAAACCCATGAAGATTTCTATATCTACAAAAATCCAAAGTATTTTACCACAAAGGAAGAGAAGCCTGCAAATGAAATTTTGGTCAAGCCAGTCATACTCCAGGTAACCAAATAGTTGATGAAGGAAAATTTCTTACCATAGAAGTAGTCTAGCTAAAAAATAAGAAAGAAATGATAGAATCATCACCATTTTGCAATTCTCAATAAAATGATGGATTTAAGCTATGATAGTCCACAGTTGCTAATACCACAAAAAGACACAAAAAGAGAGATAGATATTACATGCCTCCTTATAGAAGAACACAACATCACCTATGAAGAAGTCTTGTCAAAATGTAAATTTGAATTTAATTGAGCTTTTAGATCTAACTAGTGGCTCAAGGGAAATACAGAGGACAGAGGAACATGGTGAATGGTACCACAAGAATACAATTAATAATATCCAGTATGTGCGAAGCTCTACTGGACAAATGAATGGGTTTCCGTAACAAATAAATTACAAGGGGGAAAAAAAGAGTGAGAAGAGGAGCCCATAGATTAAGAGACATAACAGATTTACCACCTAAGCAATAGGTGAACCTTCTTTGGATTCTGATTCAAACAAATGAAATGTAAAAAAACAAAAACAAACCAAATGCAGAAAAAAACATTATAAGACAATCAGAGAAATCTGAACACTGACTTGATAGATGATGCTTTTAAGGAATTGTTAATTTTTTTTAGGTGTAACACTAGTATTGTGATTATGTTTTTTTAAAGTGTCCTTATCTTTTAAAGATACATATTGCAGAAACTATAGATTGACTAGCCCATGTGTGTATGGCCTCTGAGCCCTTGGGCATGATGCATATCTAAACATCTTGCCAACTCCTGATCATTTAGAATTATCCATTACATGGTCATTAAAAACCCCAATAAACCAACCAGCCAACCAAAACTTTTAACTTGCTTTTCTGCCATGCCTTTAGATTAAAAAATTTGGGGGGTGGGGGGAGGGTGGGTGGATGCAGTTATAACTTTTTTAGGATATTTTTTAATAGTTGCATGCAACCTTTTAAATTGTAATTGCATATGTGTAATATCTAGTAAGCTAATAAAAGTAATAATCATTTTCTAAAATGCATATAAAACAAAAATAGTTGTATATTATGTGCTTCGGGAAAACTTGCTACTTTGGGGGAAGTCCTTTTTAATTATTTTTATAGGGAAAAATCCCTTTTTAAGTAGAGAGCTCGAGTTTGAGTTTGCCTATAGTTTCAGTTTAGAATCTTGTGTATTGAATTTCCGTTAAGTGGGTCTCACCTGAAGACTCTTCAGGGACCAAATCCACCCATGCCATTCCCACCTGCTATCCCACACTAGGCGACCAGAGGGTTCTTGATATCACTTTCAATTGTTGCAGATACGTCCCTGGAGCGTTTGAATTGAAAACCTCCCAGTTTCTTCCATTTGCCCAGTGGCTCTGATATACGCCCTGCTGGGCTGGGTCTTTTAAAGATGCCCCTTAATTTAGAATGAAGCCCCCCAGCCAACAGCAAGTGCTCATAGGACAATAGAACTATAGTACTTCACTGCAATGCACTTTGCATCCTTGAGCACTCAAGGGGGTAACCTTAATGAGCACAAAATAGTCATCTCTAATAAGAACATGCTGTCATAATCACCCTCCATGTGATAAATATCCTAGAGGTTTTTTCTTTGTTAGGTTAATGCTTTTCCACAAGATAGTTTAACCAATTCTCTAAAAAATAATCACACGTTATCAGGCCCCAATACAGTAATATGGTATTTTTTTTTTTTAATGTTTTGAATCTTGCCTTAAATAAATCCCATCCAAATAAATGCTCCCTTTTTTAGCTGGCACCAAAGCTTGTGTTGTTCATTGTAATCAAGCTCCCAGTTGGCTAACTCCTCATCTAACAGTATGTCTTCTGATTTCATTTGAGCAAAATTTATCATCTACAAGCAAAGACAGAAAATGTGTGAATGTCTAAAGCTTATGTAAATTAAGAGGCCATGCACACTGGTCCTAAAAATAGTAGATAATTATAGGCATTTCTTCCCCATACAATAATTATAGGCCTCCTGTCATCTTTTCTATTCTGTATAAGGTCACAGTAGTATTATACAAAATTTACAGTATATTACAAGTTAAAAACACAATAATTAGCAACTGTGCATCTTCAGCATCAGTGATGAATGTTCACAGTAAAAGTAAAAAAAAAAAGAGCATTATTTGTTTTATGTGGACAGTACACACTTAAATTTAATCATCAACTCCTGCTACCCAATAGGCAATATTCTCTCACTATTATAATGCTATTTGCCAAGTTCATAGTACACCCTTGGGCTGAATTCATCCTTAACGAAGAGACAGGAAGCCAAATCTCTCACCGTCATCTCAACCAGGTGCACCATATTATTTTAAATTTAATAATTCTGTGGAACATATTGAATGATAATGAGCAAGCTTAAAGAAAGTGCCAAGGATTATTTTGACCATTATGATCAACATCTGATTCAGGAAAAAAAAATCCTCTCACTAAATAATGTGAGTAGTTCAGAGATTTGCTTATTTAATACACGGTGTGGGGCTGTTTTCTCTGTGCTTGTTTATATCATTCATTGAGAGGAGGAAAAAGCTATAGATATTATGCTTCAGTGGAAAAAAAGTATTATAACAAAAAAGAGGGTTTATCCTTAGCTCTTAATTATCTATATTAACGAGAACAAAGAGGCACAGATAATACAAAATGACAGACTAGAACTGTCATTTCTATTTTGCTTAAGGAAAAAGTCAGAGAACCATACATCCTCACTTCAGCCTTTCCCAGCTCTGTCATGCTGTCAAAAGCAGTTTAGGAAGGATGAGGATTTAGCAAGAATGGGGCAAGAGAAGGTTCTAGAAGCCCAGAATTCCCCTATCATAAAACCCACTTGTGGTTGCCATGTCATTTGCTTTGCTCAGCTGTTTCATGTCTCTGACTATGATGACTCCTTTCCCCACTAGCCATGCTGGTGTCCAAGATGATCAATGCACACCAGAATGCTCACTTTTAGGGCTATGCTGCCTCAAAAGCAGTTCAGACCCAAAGATCAGCATCCCAGGGAGGAAGTAAGAATTGATCAGAACAACCATTCTGCTTTGTGTAAGGCAGTGATTGGCTGAGTGACCATCTTAGCCATGCCCCTCCTTTTTCCATAGCTGAGAGCAGAATAGTATGTACAGAGATTAAAGAACGACGACTCTGGAATCAGCCTTTCCCGGTTCAAATCCCAGTGCTACTCTTCATTAACTCTATGAGCTTAGATGTAACCTTTCTATGGCTCAGTTTTTGCATCTGTAAAATGGGAAAGCAATAGTTGTGAGCATTAAAGAACATATAAGGAGATAAATGTAACCATTGTGTGATTAAATGTTCCCTGGCCACTGAGAGTTTCTGTGGCAATTTAACAGACTTCAAAAATAATGTAAAATATGCCTTCTGGTTAGAGCACAAGTTTTGGGATCAGGTAAGTCAACAGTACACAATTCTCTGTCTTCAGCCAGGACCTCTGTTCTGAGCTATAGGCTGGCCACTCCAACTGCCTCGTTGACATCTACCTTGGAAGTCTCTTAGGCTCTGCAAACACAGCTGAACTCATCACCTTCTTCCATAAACTTGCTTCTCTTACTCCCCACTTCCATGAGCAACACCACTAGAAGAGTGCATCCTGGACCCTCATCTCTCCAAACCCTGACTTCCAATCCATTAACAGAGAAGACCTTTGCTGGGTCCCAGCACACATTCCTCCCTTCTCTTTTCTCAACGGTCTCCATTTCCATTTGGTGAACTATGTGGTTTCAGGAAAGCTGACTCTACAGCTCTAGGAGCAGAGCTCATGACTTAGGCTAAGTCAGTCAGAGCATTCCATCTTCTTAGCTTCAATAACTGGTTCAGAAATGGGTATGAGACTTAAGTTGGTCCAGTCAGAGTGAGACTTGAGATGTTTGCTGGGAATGCTGGAATAAAGATACTCTCTTTTTCAAATAGGAATGTGAAGGAAGAAGCATGTAGACTTAGAGCTGCTGGCAGCCACCTTGGGAGCATGAGGGTAGTCATCATATGATAAAGCGTATAAGGCAGAAGGTAAAACAGAGAGTCAAACAGAAACCAGTCCCCTAGAGACTTCATTGAGCTTTGCCTGAACCCAGCCCTACCTCCACATATTGCAGTTACATAAGCCAGTAAATTCCCTCTACTTTTTAAGTCAGTTTCTATTACTTGCAATTGAAAGCATTCCAAAAGAGTCAACCAAAAAGTTTACCTCCTAAACATCACTGGAAAACATTCACTTCTCTCTATCCTCTCCACCACCACCCTAGTTCAAATACCATTATTTTCTATCTGGACTATTGCAATAGCCTTCTAATTAGCCTTCCTGCTTCCTTAGTTGTCTCCCTTCCTACTCCATTTTCCAAAAGAAGTCAGCAAGATCTTTAAAAAAAAAAAAATCCAAATATGATTAAGTCATTTCCCAGCCTAAAGTCCTTTAATGACTTCTTATTGAGATCAGGACAAAGTCCATATCCCTAACAAAGCCAACTGGGTCCTATGTGATTTGGCCCCTAACCTTTCTCAATACCCTCATCTTATGTTAGTCCCCCTTGGTCTTTAAAATCCAGGCACACTTCCCTTTTTGCAGTTCCCTGAAGACACACCATGTTCTCTTCTGCCTCAAGTCTTTTGTACATGCTGTTCCACCTGCCTAGGACAGCCTCTTCCCCAGCCAATGACCACGCACCCCCTCAAACACTCTTTTGCTTACTTCACCCTTTGGATCTCAATCGTAGTCCTCACGGAAGCCTCCCATTGTAGGTCCCCCTGTCACATGTTCCCACTCTCCTCTGTGTCTCTTCTTCACAGCATCCTCACACTTCTGATTACTTATTGAACTATCTGCTTCCCCCATGTCTGTCTCCTTTAATCCATCACCTACCCCAGGATAGCCTTGGAATATAGCAGGTACTCAATAAATAGGTTAATAAAATAATTGAGATAAGCACAAATTCTGTCTATGTCACTTTTAGCTTTATAACACTGGGCAAGCTACTTAACCTCCCTGAGCTTCTGTTTCTTCATCTTTAAAAAATGCAAAAGATAATACCCACCTCATAAGGCTATTTAAGGATTAAATTAAGATGGGGCACATAGCAAGTGGTTAATAAATCTCTGGTAAGTAGGATATCCCAATTCAAGAATCTCTCTATGCCTCAGGAGGTGAAAAAAACGCTAGGAATAAGGTGCTTTATAAAAGAATCTAAACTTCCAATAAAACTGGAGTGAAAGGGTGTTTCCACTGTGAGAGGTTCCTTGAAAAGGCCCCAAGGACAACTATGCCATTCAAAGGAGCGGGAAGAATGTGTAAGTAAAACACCAGGTGACTACTTCAGGAGAAACTAATCAGTAAATCATCATGCTTACACTTCCAAATAAACGGCAAGAATGACTAGTCCCTGTTCTCAGTGACATCACCTCAAAATCTGAAGGCTGAATTTCAGCCCTGGGGGTCCTTTATCCAATTTTACAGTCACCAACAAATACACCATGGATCCTCCCTATGTATTCAATTATATGATTCATCTCTTACCTCGTACTGAGCACTGCAGTAAGAAATGTATCTACATTGTCTTGGTTCATTTCATCCTCAAACTCTGTAAAGTAGGTCTCATTATTTACATCTTATACATGAGAAAACTGAGGGCTCAGCTCTCTCTGACTTCAACACTAAATCTCTTTCTTCACAGCATTTCTGACTTGTGATTCGATTTTCTGCTTCCTTGTTCGTTTATCATCCTCACCGATTGTAAGATCCTTAAGGGCAGGCACCTTGTTTGTTTTGTACACCTTTTTGCAAGAGCCCAGATTAGTGCCTGTTGCATATTTGTTGTTTCTTATTCAATATTTATTTGTTGAATGAATGTGTGAGTGGACACCTTGATTTGACAAAGCAAAGAGATGAGAATTTGGTATTTGAAATAAAACAATACACAAGTTAAACTAAACATGCAGAAAGACTTAGCTTTCTCTGTAGCTCACCTGATATTTCAGTATCTGGGATCTGATGGGGAATATGCCGACGGCCCGTTAAAGAGTCAGCATTCCATGTGTAAAGCCCTGCTTTCCCTCAAGTCCTGAACGGCTGTTTGGTTTCTGCAGAGCGTGCTCTATGGAGCTGCGGGGCCCTCATTTGTATTAGAAGTGAGAACGAGTTCTAAACTCCACTTGGATGGGACAAATATGTTCTCTTGACTTAATGATATAACATTTTATCAGCCACATAAAAAATGAAATATGTGTGTTCATTTGCTATTTGAGGAGCTTTCTCGACGTGTATGCAGGAGCTATGTCAGCTGCTAACGGGTGATCCTTTTTTTGACACCCTTTCCCAAGAGTATTGCATAGATAAACATACTCTATTTGAACAAGACCATGACAGCAAAATTGCTTGCTTGTCTCTAAAAAGACTCTAATAATGTGCACCAAGGGACAGGCCCATGGTCTGACAGAATTTTTTTTCCCCAGTGTAAACCATAAAATCCATTTCAATAGCCAGAATAAAGCAGTTTAAAGTGCATCCCTAGTTAATTATATCCAAAGAGTAATAATAAAATCAACTATTAAATTTTAGAACTTCCTCTTTAAAGTATTAAATATTTGGCAACTGCAACGCAGTTAGATTTCTCTCACAACAATGTTTTCCCTTGCGCGGCTGGTCTATAAGTAGAACACTTACGCAAACTCTTTCAGTGTACTAGAAAGAGAATGTATTTTTCCTGTGAAGAAATATTTCAAATAAACCCTTTGTTTCTGCTAGATGTCTGTGGCTTGTCAAATAACCAATAGCTCAATAGGAACATTCACTTAATAATGGGATACAACTGAGTCACAAATCTTGTGTAATAATTGACAGGACATGACAAAAAAAAAATTGTAAAACCAAAATCAAAATGTTGTTTGAGCCCCAATCCAGTGTTTGGGGCCTTGACTCAGTTGCCTCAGCACGTTTCAAGATTCAGGCATTTTCTGGCCTTTAAAACTTGGCCCTTGATAATGTCAGTCCACACCAGTGGGAAAGGCACTTGCTGCTCACTGAAGCACACGTCTGTACTCGACCAGGATGAAAGAACTGGGTTCTGTAGAAATCATCCAGGAAGCAGTGACTTTGGCTCCTAACACATAGTTTGATTAGGTAGCTAGGAATCTGCTCCCTTTGGTAACTTCACTTTCAGATATAAGAAGGACTAATCTGCCCAGTGGAAGAGAATTCAGAACGTGATCTTCAGGGCTGAAGGCAGTAGTTGCCGACATTCATCTACCCTTATGCTATTTGTTTTGCTTCAGTTTCCTATTTGAAAGCTGACTCTGTCTCTATGAATAAGGTGGAGAGTGAGCACTCCTTCTCAAAGAGGCAGTAAGAACGTGCAGGTCACATGGAAGCCAGCCTACTGGCTTCTCAGGAAACCTAGAGGAGAATGGAAAACTTATTGCTGTCTCTAGGGATAGAGGTTCTATTCTGGGGACACCTTGCTGGGCAGCTTTAGAAAATAGTTGTGTCTATAAACTCACTGGATTGTGGACCAGATAATAGACTGAACTTACATCAGAAGGAAGCCCACTTGGAAATATCTCAGGCAAACAGCAAACAGAAGCCTCCAAGACAAGGGGAAGCAGAAAGGATTGTCATGGGTAGGATCTTCACAGCTACTGTGCATCTTTCCAGTGGGCCTCACTTGTCTGCCCCCACCAAAGCCAGATGCAAATACATGTCAGAGCACACTCATGAGAGAAACAAAGGCTGCCTCCTGCCCCAGAGCCCCTGCAAGGGGCAGGGGGCAGGTGCCTGCTATACCCCCCCAGGAACTAGATATGGGGTTTAAGGGCATTTCCCGAGGTAGAGAGCGGAAGTGGATGGCCCCTTGTAGGGTTTCATTCTGGGGCCAAATGTTTAGCGAGGCAACCTAAAGACGACTCATAGTTATAATTATGCTCTTGTTTTACAAGGAAAGTAACTGAGATAATGCTATACCAGGACAATTCTTGGGAAAAGACAGAAGGAAGTGAATTTTGTCTTAAGCAGTCTCAGCCTAAATTCTCAATTAAACATTTATTAAGAGCATAATAAATGCCGGGTGTGAAGATATAATGACAAATAAGATATAAATAGTCTTGCTTTCCAAGGACATGGTCATCTGGTGGAGAGATACTGATGTCCACAAATAAATGCCATTCAGTTGGGACAGGTGCTATAACAGAGATAGATACAGGGAAGGCAATTAGAAGAGATTGGCACCTCAATTTAGGAGCTCATGAAGGCTTCATTGGGGAGGAGTCATTTAAACTGACCTCGAAAAGACATGTAGACATTTACCAAGCGGAACACAGGATGGGGTAGAGAGTGTTCCAGAAACAACTCAGGCAAGGTATAGTGTAAAACATCTCAGGTGAGTGTGGACCTAGAAGTAGTTCAATTCGGTTGAACTGAGTCTGGGGGGGTGTGTCAATGTGTACCTGTACATGTGGGGTTTTGTGTGAGATGCCAGATTGGGAAGGGGAGAGGCTGCAGGAGTTGGATCATGAAGGGCCTTGTATTCCAAGCTAAGTAGTTTGAGCTTGATCCTGTAAGTAACAAAGTGTCATGAAAGACTTTAAATAGATCAAACTGGGCTCTAGAAGCATCAATAGGAAGGCAGCATTCTGATGGATGGGTTGCAGGGGACCAAACCTAGAGGCAGAGATCAGGTGGGAAGCTATTCATTCATTCATCCGTATATTTATTGAGCACTGATGATGTACCACGCACCTTGCAGAGGCACCTTGAGAGAGGAGTTGAGTGATTATGCTTGGTGGTGGGGATTAAGGTGAGAGAGATTTAGGAGCATGTACAGAACTTCTTGCATGAGCAGTAGGATGGGAGGAGTGTAGCAGGCTTGCGTTATTTCTGTTCTCTTTCTATATTATGTTTGCATTCAGAGGCAAGTTCTTCCCTGTCTGTCCTCATCCTCATCATGTAACAAAACTTGCTCTCAGGAAAAATCTAATAAACCCTAAGGTTTAGTGGGTTACTCCTCCCAGAAGCATCTGTCTTGAAACAGTAATCAGAAGCCTTGAGTCACTGGAAGGATGTCCTAATGGTAAATTTCCAGGAACTGGGTAAGAAGTTACTTTTTTTTTTTTTTTTTTTTGGTGTGCGTGAGGAAGATTAGCCCTGAGCTAACATCTGTTGCCAATCCTCCTCTTTTTCCTGAGGAAGATTGGCCCTGGGCTAACATTCATGCCCATCTTCCTCTACTTTATATGTGGGATGCCTGCCACAGCATGACTTGATAAGCGGTGCATAGGTCTGTGCCCAGGATCTGAACCTGCGAACCCCAGGCCACCGAAGTAGAGCGTGCAAACTTAACCACTACGCCACCAGGCCGGCCCCAGAAGGTTTTTAATCAGGATTTCTACCATGCAAGAGGACATCTGCCTCACGTCTCAGGACCATCCTGGATTCCAAGCAAAGCAGTAAATAACTAGTTTGATTTTGTTGTCCCTCACTCCCTGGGGCCCATCTCCCAGGTCCCACACTTCTCTCTCTTGCCCAGAGTACCTCTTCTTGCTCAGTGTGCACACATGTGTGCACAGGCACACAGACACACACACAGAGTAGTCAAGCAGGGTGCTTATCCTAAGAAATTTTTTGCCATTAATTTTACCAATTAAACATCTCTGCCCAGGAATGACAATATGCTTTATGAAGGCAGTTCCAGAAATCTTTCAGTTGTCTCATTATAGAGGTAGATCCATGCCAGGTGCTCCCTGAGATGGCACACTGCTCTTCTTGATGTGAAAATGATGTCAGGATTTGAAGATTCTAGTGTAAACTGATTCACTTTTCCTCCCTTTTACCTCAAAATCTCTCGCTGTCATTTCCCTCCTTCCTCTTTCCCACCAGTTTCTCAGCCCCACCCAAATCTGAGGCCCTCCTTCATCCAGATACTGGCTTCTACTCCTTCAAGAACTGCTTTTTAAAATTTTTCTCTCATTTATTTTTATTTTATTTTTATTCTCTTTGTAGTTTCCCTTTTGTTTATTTTCTCTCTTGCTTTCATGTTCCACTCCTCCCTCTCCACTGATCCTTCCCTTCTATCTACAAACCTACTTTGGTCATTCTGACCCTCCTTTCAAACCTGGGTCCCCTCAAGCTCCTCTCCAATCATTCTTCTCCCATTCAACAGTGTTCTGTTCCTTACGCCCCTGTACCGTTTATGTTATCTCCATGCAACCCTGCTCCTACCCAGCTACCATCCTCCCCGCCCCCAGCGCTCCTGACACTGCTTCTTTAAAGGCTGCTGCAGACTTACCTCTTGCCAGATTCAACTACAGTTCTAGAGGTCTCTTGTAGGTGAAAATAGAATGGATTTTAAGACATTTGGAATTTGCCATCTCACCAGATGGGTAATATTCGTAAATCACCTAATGGCTCTGCGCCTGTTTTGTCATCTACAAAATGGGCATAATGATGATCCCAACTCTATCTATGCTGCTAGATTGAAATGAGATGCACGTAAACGGGCTTTGTCAACTATAAATTGTACTTCAACTATTAGTCATTGTCATGCTTGCCCTTTCCAGCAATCAGCTCTGCTCACCATTCAATCCCTCTTGCGGTTCACCCCAGCCTTAGCTTCCACTACACCATCCTGTCCCTCCCGCCTCTCCTTCTCTGACTCCTCTGCCTCTTTTCTAACAGACCACTAGAAGTGGGAATCCCACTGAGCTTTGTCCCCAGCCTTTCTTTCTGGGCTGCATCCTATCCCACAACTTCAGCTATCCCTTACATACAGATATTCAACTGAGCCTAACACCTCTCTAGAAGTCCTGATTTGAACTTTGATCCATACCAACCCAAAAGGACAAAAACTGAACCCATTTTCTTATTTCCCAAGACTGAAAAGCCTTCTTTGCTTCCCTATTTCTCTTGAAGGTTCCATCACTCTCTTGCTTATATATCTTCCAAGATTAGAGACCAAATATTTTATGCCCTCTGGATTTCTTCTAAGTTTAAGCAGTGAAATAGATAGCCTACACAGTATATCAGTTATCAGAAACCCAAAACTTAAGGTTTAGCTCAAGAACTATTTAGTTCAATTTTGTGTGTCATTCTGCTGGTCTCACCTGGACTCTTGTGTGCTCCTGCAATCAGCTGCTGGTCAGCTAGGCTGCTTGACTTCTGGGGTTGGCTGACTACTGGCTGGGGAAAAGGGGATTCTGGACCACATGTCTGCCACAGTCTAGCAGGCTAGCCTGAGCTCATTCACTGAGCTGTTCAAGTTTCCAAGAGCAGCCAGAGAGCAAGCTCTGATACCCAAGCATTTTTTGTCTCTGTCTGTCAGATGTTTGCTACTGTCTCATCGACCAAAGCAAATCATACAGCCAAGTTCAGAGTCAGTGTTGTGGAGGGTGCTACCAACACATGTAGATGCAAGGAAGGAAATTGTGGACATTTTTGCAACAACCACAATCAGTCAATCTGGACATCTAATGCATATGAGTTTCAATTGCCCTGGCATGAACTCTCCATGGAAAACCTCCTATAAGAGCATTCACAAAGAAGCTCTATTAAAGGTCTATAATCAATGCTACTTCAGCCCATGCTTGCTCAGCCCTTTCTGAAATGTTTGCTGGGAAAGTAGTACCACTGCTTGCTAGATATTCTAATCGTCATGAAATACTAACGGTCACTTCCTGGAATTCCCTCATTGCACGTTGTAAAAGCCTAATACCACACAAGCCAGACACAAAGCCTCAGGGACATACTGCAGGCCTCTCATCAAGGTGGTCTTCTCTCCAAACATGAAGGCTCAGCCCAAAGTGGGCAAAGAGCCCCAGGGTTACTACACAAGTCATGGAGACCTGATTAGCCAAGGACTAGGCCAAGCCACACCTCACAGATACATGTATTGTTCTGGTCTGTGTCCGGTGGAGGGCCACACTCTGTGAAGGTTGGCATTTTGGGGAAGAGAATGGTGAGCAAGGTTTGCCGTGCACACAAAGAGCACAGAATATAGTTCCTGACCTCAGATGCCTCATCAATGTGGTGCCCTTGAGAGCTGCTGTGGGCCTTCAGAGACAAGAATGCTCTTGGTAGGTCAGATGTGTCAAGGCAGGCCTCAGGGGAAATGCAAGATTTGAAATAAGTCTTGAAAGAAGAGGAGAGAGGTTTCCACATGAGAACAAGAGCATAAAAGGAGAGATGAATGTGACGAGGGACAGAAAGGCTGGCTTGCCTGGAACTAAAGGCTCCACTAGCAGGGGAGGGCAGGAGACAGGCTGGATAAATAATATGGACCAGAAACAGATGCTTTGACTGCATGTGTGATAGAATCTTAGTTTAATCTTCTTATGATATTGACATGAGGAGGAAAGTGTTCTGTAAGGAAGACTAAGTTTGTGACCCTGAATTATAGGACATTGAATTACAAGAAAGGAAATGAAAGCAGAGATATTAATTAGGAGACTATTAGAGCAATCTAGGAGTAGTCCAGATAAGTTAAGACAGAGACCAGAAAGAGGAAGGGGCATATCCCAGAGATATTATAGAAGAAAGATTCAAATGTCCACTTCCTATTAAGCTACATCTCAGAGTTCAATTCTGGGGCAAACTATCCATGGTGGAACAACTTGCCAAGAGGGGTAATTATATCAGTGTAGAAAACCAAGGCAGATAAATTCACATTCTCCAAGTAAAGTATTTTGGGGATTTTTCTTTTTTCTGACTTGACTATTTGGGAGAAAATTCTTAATCTCTCCCTTGCTACATGTATAAACGCACCAAAAGATTATCATGGGGTTGAGAGGTAAGTGCAACATTTTTGATACTTAATCTTGAAGTCAATCAAGATATGGTGCTAAGTTATGAGTTTAATTCCAGCCTAATGGGTAATAACCAACCTTTACACAGTTACTTCACTCAGTGTTCACAACAACCCCGTAAAATTAGTATCAGTATGATTTCCATTTTACAATCAAAGTAATTTAGAGAGGTTAAGCATCTTGCAAAGATTACTCAGTAAGAGAGAGAGCAGAAATTTGAATTCAGGTCTTTTGACTTCAAAGCCCATGCTCTTTTCCCCACATCACTGAATTTTCAGTCCAACACTGCAAAGCAGAGGTTTGTTCTCTTTAAAGAATCTGAATTACAGGATCAGAATTTTAGGTGTTTGTTCTCTTTAAAGGATCAGAATTTTAGGATATAGGCTGATGAGTCTTGACATTTCCTTAATGTAACAAGTTAAGTCTTTATTTAAGAGAGAATAACTTGTGATTTTCTTCCATTGGTGGGCTAGACAGATAATAAAAATGATAGCAAAGGTTATTAAAATTTATATGGAGACTAGCACAGATTGGAATAACTACAAAGTGAATTCTTTAAGCTGCAATAGAAAGGTGGTGAAATAGCACAATATGAAAGAAAACTCTCCGTTAGCTTCCGATGCCTAAATATGCCATCAAAAGACTGCTCAATTCTCAAATGCCAGTATTTTCTGACTCCTCTAGAACCTACTCTTAATGCAAAATATCAAAGTCAGTGGGATAGTAGGTGTCCCAAAATGTCTTAATTCAGAGAATTAGTGTTGACTGAGCCTGATTAGCTCCATTTATCTCTAATTAATTACCTTTATCTAATTAGACACTTTGTTTCCGGTCGACGTGGAGTCAAGTAGACTAGATTATTAGTGTAGTCATTGTGCCTTTACAAAATCCTGAAATTAATGAAACGTGCAAAAGAATCTGCGGTTCTAATTGCACAGGTGTTGCCTTATGGCAAAGCTTTATCATCTGATTACACCAAGGGGTTATTAGTGACTTTTTATATAGAAGATGAGCCTATGAAATGTACCTTAGCAACAGCTCATTAGTTTAGGGTTGTTACTGTATTATTTATTACATTCAGCCTTCCCCATTATCTAGATTGATTCATGGACCTGTATATTTTCCTCTCCTCTGAGCAGAAAAAATAAAATAAACCATCATTATCGAGTCCAGATATAATGTGGAAAAACGCAAAATGAGTTCATCAGCTACAATTTGACTCTTTAAGACAGAAATCTCTAAAGTTAGATGAGATCAGAATCAAATTTATGGGTTTTTTTTTTTCCTATGGAAAAAGAACCAATGTAAATTACTGAGGAGTATGCAATGATTCATACATATGATAAAAAAAAAAAACCAGGCCCTCCTAATGTTTTTACATAAACGAACTGGCATATCAAGGTATGTGGAAGAAAAAAGCAAACTGTTTTTACACTAAAATATATTTGTATTCATTTATTTTCACTTCACATCTTTCCAAAATGACTGGAGGAGACATCTCTATGCATGTTTACCCACAGCATTTATGAACATCCATCTCTTGTTTTACTTCTCACTTTTTTTCTTAAGGATAGATTTGTTACCAGATGGGAAAAAGAAATTACACAATCCAGCTTCACTGAAAAAACAAGATTTCAGTGTCCGCTTACAAAAATGAAAAGTGCTTTTTCATGGAAAGGTTAGGTGTCTGCAAAAGAAGAAAATATCCCAACATTTGTATTTTCAATTTTTTTCCCTCACATCCATTTGAGGAAGCACTGTTTTCCACAATCATAGAGTAATTAAACAGCTAGAAGTAAATCCAGCCACAATCCTACTCCAACATACAAACATGTTTATTGACAAAGCAGTAATTCCTTTAAATAATTTGTCAACATAAATATGTCAAATGGGTTTTAAAATCATTTCTCTCTCTGTTCCCCAGCAAAAATTCCTCTATTGATATAAGCTATATATTGCTGTTCACTCACTGCTGAAGCTAAACTAGTGAAACGATAATGGGCAACTGTTATATAGAGCATGACAACTAATTTGAGTGGTAATGATGAATATTTAATGATCCTCCTTTCAAGCATGAACATATAACTTTTCATGTATGCCTTACCAAAATTATAACCATTAATCTAAAAATTATAGTTGCAACTGAAATAATAGCCAGGAATTATAGATTATAGCCAAGTTGGAATATTGCATAAATATTCTGTACGAACACAAACACAGAGGCATGTAGGAAGCTCCAGCCTCCTGTTTTCATTCAATCTAAATCCTCTCTTTGAAATGTATGGAAGTTGCGTGATTAGTAGAGAAGATATTTGAATCCAGATATAAAAAGGCTATTATTTCTATCAATAAGTAAGTACAATAGCCAAGGTCATTTTCACTCTTTACTAGCTCATAATTTCCAAGCAAAAATAACATGTACATAAAAATGTGCCCCCTATAGGGGTAATATTTTTAGAATGCTCTATTTAAACCAAGGAAGAGTGAACATAAAATTTATCATAAATGCAGAATTTTTATACCTTAAATTTCATTTTTTTATATGTAGGTAATTTTCCCAATTGTGACCCTCTATCAGAAACTACAAATGTGACTTTGGAAAAAGAAAGAAAGAGATCTGAAAAATGCATACAGTGCCTTAAAATGGGCTTTGTTCACTGACGGGAAGTATTTTTGGTTAAATTTCCAAGTTATTTCATTCTTGGTATTCAACAAGATCTACATAATTTCATACGCCTGTGATGTTGCAAAGAAACACATCTGCCTCCTTTTCCTGGTTGGGTTCACTTTCCTTGTTACAAGGCAGTTGAAAACCCATGCAATTGCAGTCACAAATACGCAATTCTACATCAAATCCCAGGGTTCTAAATTATTTTTTAATTGTTTTAAAGGTGCATTGTGCTTATAAAATTCAAGGGGGAAAAAAACTAATAACATGGAAAAGAACAGCCAGTAAAATCTGCAGTTTTTCCCAATTATGACCCTCTTTATTAGAAATGAAGTGTCCAGTTGAATGGTGCATCATGCAGGCACCAGCTCATCAACACGGCTCTGCCTCTTTAGGACTCCGGCTTAGAGGCCAAGGAGGCACGTGCTGGGTCACATTCTCCAACCGTGTAAATGCTCACTGAACACATTTCAAAACTGAGTAGGTGGCGTTCTTGACTAAAGCCAAGGCAAGATCAAATGAGAAAAGGAATTTTAAATGTCCTTTGTAAACTGTAAAGTGCTTCAGAAATATAAGATGGCAGTATTCTCAGGTAACAGTACATAAGGATACTAAACTCCTGATGAAGCTTCATTTGTTCACCTCAGCAGCCTTGCTATTGCCCCTATACAGACATGGCATTTAGTCAGTCAAGTTTTTGTCTTTCCTGGGTTCCTTCCCAGTCTTCCATTCTAGATTCCTTCCGATAGAGAAGAATTCCTATTAAAGAATGCACACCAATTCATTATATTTTAGCAGGTTTACTTTGCTATGTACATATACATAGGCACTACACACAGCATGTTAAAGAGCATGTTGACAAATATCAGGAAGCTCATGTATCTTTTTCATTTACCCTGTGTTTTACGGCCTTGTTGATCACCTCCTTGTACCAGCTCACCAAACTTCCCCGGAGGAGCTGCAGACTAAATTCCTTAGCACCCAGTGGCTCTGAGCAAATACAGAACGTGGTGGCAAGATGCAAGTAATGAAACAGACCAAAGGCACACATCAGGGCAACAATTTGGGAGCAGAGAAAGGTTTTTTTGTTTGTTTTTTAAGGGATGGGGAAAAACCTACTTTGGACAGTGGGAGAGAAAAAGCTGCAATTGGAGTCTTCTTAACACACACAGAACAGGTTAATATCGTGCTAAAAACACATTTACATATTAAGCTGGTTGAATAATGTGAAGGGTGGGCACCCAGAATGAGGACATAGAACCTAATGTGCTCAAATCTCCTCTCTCGTTGTTTGAGAAGTTGTCTGGAGAGCAGTGCAAAGCCTCTTCTTCCTCTCGGGCCTGATGCGTCTGCTGCCGCGCTGTCCTCAGCAGCGCC